>NC_041038.1:12552595-12727625 GCF_900634625.1 Parambassis ranga | reverse complement strand
TCCTGTGGAATAATTTACATTTGGAGGCAGTCAAACATTAATGCTCGTCCCCCATAGAACCTGGACCAGCCTCTGTCTCTCCCTCTCAATGAGGAGAGATACTGAAAAACATTCAAATGAGCCAAAGACACACAGAGGAAGGACAGACGGGCGTCCAGGTCCCAGCAGACCCTGATGTCATCAGTGACCTTTGGATGTGTCCACATTTACACACAAGACCGTCCTGATGGAAGCAGAGAGAGAGAGAGAGAGAGAGAGAGAGAGAGGGAGGGAGGACGGCAGCAGGCCGGCGGAGGCTGGACGGCAGAGAGACGCCTCCTGGTCTGATGTCTTCCACGTTGCTGAGGTTCCTCCTCCTGATCCTGCAGGTTTCCGTCAATAAACGTGTTTTCCTCTCATGTCTTCCCGCTCTGACTCCACGCCTCAGAGGGTCTGACTTTGTAATGAATGAGTGAATCAATAAAGTGGAAGAGAGGCCGTGAGCAGCGCGAAGCTCAGAGCGAGCAGGCGGGCGTTCCACTGCGTGCGGAGCTGAGGATTCAATATGCACAGAGTGTCTGTGGCAGACGCCATGTTGGCCGTGTCTCCGTCCACCCAAGATGAAGCTCGGGAAGACTCTCTCTCCTTCTCCCTCGTCCCTCTTCTCACTTTACTCAGGTGGTTAAAATAGAGCACCTCCTTGAATCCCACACCCAAGCTCCACCAGTTCCACAACAGTGCAAGGCCTCCGATCCCCTGCTCTCCAGCTCCTTCACCACCACCAGGTCTAGACCCGGGGGGATTCCTAAGCGGCCTCACCTCCTGTCCTCCTGTACAATAAATATTTTCTCCTCATCCAATCACCTTAGGCCCCGTTCACACTGGAGAAAGTCATTCCAGCTGGAGTAGGATTGAGCCCAGACAGCCTTTAAGCTGGATGCGTTCAGACCTATTTTCAAATCTGGCTAGCACACACTTGTGTCCGCACTCAATCCGGCTTCATCCAGCGTGTTTGCTGTCCTCCAAACCACTAGGTGGCGCCTCGTAATATGGCTAATAATGTGGCTAGCCGGATTCGCTAGCCACATTTGCGTTCACACCTGAGCCACATTTGAGTTGGATTTCAATCCTGCTAGATCCACCCTCGAGAGGTGGATCTAGCAGGATTGAAATCCAACTGGATTCAGCCGGATTGGAGGTGTTCACGCTCGGAAAAAAACACATCTGGATTGATCTGGATGCGGCCAAATCCTGCTTAAGCCACATTTTTTTCCCCAGTGTGAACGGGGCCTTACTCTCTCCTGATTGAACTCCCAATACAGGCGAGGAGGTGGAGCACAGGCGGAGCTGAGGTGGAAGCAGGAGGACTCCTCCCTTCCAGTTGGTGTAATCTGTCTCCGGGTTGTCCCCGTTCAGTCTGCCTAACCTTTGGAGTCAGCAGAGCCTGAACGGCGCCAGCTGTACCTGGTGTGATGGTGCACATCCATCTACATGCATGCAAACATGAAGCCTGAGGGGTGGAGGAGTCCCCCTTCAGCTGCTCCTGACGTAGCGAGCAGGAGAACATCAGCTGTTCTTCTGTCTCCGCCGTCGTTTGTTTAACTCGATCAGGGAGGAAATCGGCACCAATTAAAACAAAGCGGAGGAGCTGGCGGCTCTCATCCACCCTCCACAGCTCCTCCACACGGTGCTCCTCAGGAACAGTATTTCTCCGTCTCTTTTTCTACAGTGACGTGTCGGCTTTTAATAACTCAGCTCCTTCTCCCGCCGCCATCCGTCTCCCTGTAAGGAGTGCCGGGCCTCACACTGCTCCTGACGTGTCAGCTGTGATTTAACGCACCATTACAGAGCCGGCCAGAAAACACGGGCTGATAACAAATGCATGGGAAATCAGAAGGACTCTACTCCGATCATTTCTCTTCTTCTCTGACGACACCACCCATCTCTGCCTCTCCCCAGACACCATCCTTCTTCTCCACCTCCATCCCTCAGTGCTCCTCCACCTTCTCTGCAGTGTGCATTCCTCACTGTGTGATTAAGAGAAGCAGACCTCCACATCCCTGACAAGCCACAACCAGAACCCTGCAGGCGGAGAAGTCAGGTCTCAGTGAGAGTCAGAAGGACGGAGAATCAAACCACATCACCAAGAACCACCCGATGCTGCAAAGCTCAGGCACCGAGCAACCACAGACCTGACACCATGCAGACTCACACATGTGACCTGAAAACCTTTGATTTCTGGTGTGTATGTGTGTGTGAGTGTGTGTGTGTGTGTGAGTGTCAGTGTGTGTGTTAGTGTGTGTGTCAGTGTGTGTCAGGTGTGTGTCAGTGTGTGTGTCAGTGTGTGTGTCAGTGTGTGTGTTGTGTGTGTGTGTCAGTGTGTGTGTCAGTGTGTGTGTCAGTGTGTGTCAGTGTGTGTGTTAGTGTGTGTGTCAGTGTGTGTGTCAGTGTGTGTCAGTGTGTGTGTGTCAGTGTGTGTGTCAGTGTGTGTGTCAGTGTGTGTGTCAGTGTGTGTCAGTGTGTGTCAGTGTGTGTGTCAGTGTGTGTCAGTGTGTGTGAGTATGTGTGTGTCTGTGTCTGTGTGTGTGTGTGTGTGTGTGTGTGTCTGTGTGTGTAGGTGTGTGTGTGTAGGTGTGTGTGCGTGTGTGTGTGTGTGTCTCCTTCCAGAGGCGACGCTCTGAGGCGGCGGATCGATATCAGAGCAGGAGGCTCTGACAGGGTGGACTCGCTTCAGACAATCACAACATTTTTCAATCCGCAGCTCGATCTTTAAACTCGGAGTCCTCCATCGTTTCTGTGCTGCTGCACTCAGGTTTCAACATGACGTGAGGGCAGCAGGTCATCCTGACTTCCAGGCTGTGACAGGAGCTCCTCCCTCCAGGGCTCTGCTGCGGCTGGATTTTTATTGATTAGGAAAACATGGAACTATGTCTGTTGTTTGAAAACTTGAGGGAAATGATCAGGATTATTGATTTAAATGCACATTTGTGTTTGTCAGTGTGTCTCAGAGCTGCCACACAAACAGAGATCAGCTGTGATGCTGGTTAAAAGAAGGAGTTCTTATCATGGAGAAGGCAGGCGCACGGCCTGACTGCACCCACTGGAAGGAACGGAGGGGAAGAAGGACGGAGAGGCTGCCAGAGGTTTGGCTCTCAGAGATAAAGCCCGCTGGACATTTGCTGCTTCTCCCCCCTCTCTCTCTCTCTCTCTCCCTACATCCAGTCCTCGCTCGGCCTCTCGCTCGGCCTCCGCTCAGCCCTGCAGCTACCCGCTCGCTCGGGGAGAGAAGGGGATTGTTTCTGCAGAGGGACCAGCGTGCCAGCTTCCTACACTGACTGATCTGGAGGCTTTGGAAAGCCCTGCTCCCCCTGCTTCAAACACAATAAACAGAATGGATGAATGTGTGCCATTGTACTGTATCTCCAGGGGAGGGGGGTTCAGAGCTGGAGTGATAGCTGCACAGGGAGAGAGAGGCTTAGACTGACTGACAGCTGCAGAGAGAGAGCATGGTAACTGTAACTACAGTACTCTGTTTACTCATTTACTCTGTTTTAATGTGTAATAAACTCTTTACTTTCCCTGCTCCTTTTACAACATATGTTCTTTGTTTGTCTGTATTTCTGATTCTTCACCTCTTCACCTCACAGATTCACTGCAGAGCATGTGGAGCTGATAAAGATGTGCTGTCTCACCATGGCAACATATTTACTGCTAAGGCATCAGGTATCAGCAGATATCAGCAGCCTTAAAATGAAAGATGACATGTCCTCACTGCGTCACTGAGAGCAATCATTACGTTGTCTGAGGTGTCAGGGACTGAAGGCACAGCGATCTGCTCATCGTAGCTTAGCATTAGCAAGTTTTAAAACACAGTTCACAGGAGAGGGTTCATGCTTTCTGCAGTGAAGGTGTCCAAAAACTCAGCATGTAGGCTGACAATGAACGGTGCAGGAGGAGGTGATGGAGCAGAGGGACAGGCCTGGTGTCCCCTCACTGAGTGTGACTCTGATCCACGTGGTGATGCTGCCACCTGCTGCCCGCTGTCAGACATAACACGCTGCTGATAATATATCAACAGTAGCACTGAAGTAGCAGTGTCACAGCAGTCATTGATATTTCTATTCACACACACACACACACAGACACACACACACACACACACACACACACACACACCTTTGAGCTCAGCGCTCAGAGAGCTGCTGGCCCTTTAAGACACTCTCCGTTTCCTTGGTGACAACCAGGAAGTAACAGCAGGCATCTTTGGCATGTAAACATCGGAGGCTTCTCCTGCTCTGTGTGGTTTTTAAGGACTGTGACAGCCTGTGACAGGAGAAGGTAAACACCGACCCACTCGCGGATGTATGTATTTATTTGTCTTTATCACCAATAACGCAGAATAATGACGACTTCCGCTCGCTAGCTGCTGTGCTAACGTCTGTTAGCGTCCGTGCTAACTGTGTGTGTTGGCTCGATGTATTCTGGCTGCAAACATGAACGTGTGTGTGGAACATGAACATGACACGTGTGTGTGTGTGTGTGTGTGTGTGTGTGTCTGTGTGTGTGTGTGTGTGTGTGTGTGTGTGTGTGTGTGTGTGTGTCACAGTGAGCTCCGTCAGTGTTGTGCTTCAGTTAGCTTCATGCTACCATGCTACCGCCTGCCTGTCGCTGTCCATGGTGCTAACAGCAGGCTAGCAGCACTGATCTCTGTAGTTTGACAGAACTGCTGCAAAATGTCATAATAATAATAATAATAATAATAATAATAATGTCCACAGTCCTCCAATTCAGCACCATCATAACAAGGCATGAAACCAAAGCACAGTTCACACCAGCAGAAGGCCGTGTCTTGTCAGTGTCTTGTCAGTGTCATCATGTGTCTGGATAACAGTGAAGTCTGCAGCTCGACGTGTAAGAACAGACAGCTGTAAACATGGAGGTAAATATCAAATACAAATGTTTGTGTGTGGGTTGGAGTTCTGGATGGGCTGAGCTCACTGGGAGGAGGATGAATAGCATCCACAGACATACGGTTACTACTTCAGGTACTTGGACAGGTCAGGTGTCTGCTGCAGCTGCTTCTTTGACCTCCTCATCCAGGATGTTCTGCAGTTCCCATTAAAGCCTCCTGCTGAGCTCTAACCCTTCACCACCACTGTTGTTCCAGCATGAAGCATACAACAGTGGATCAGACAAAATGACATCGAACAAGATGCACACATGATGTGATGTGCAGGTCTGCACAGCCTCCATGTCCAGCCGGTCACAGGTTATCCCTTTATAATATCTGCTTATCTTCATGGGACAGATGAGAATCACATTTCTGACCAAAGACGACAAACCGTGCACACACACAGAGGCCAACGCCATGATGCACCCTGTTACTGTGGTCTCAGACATTCATGCAAGCTGAATCTAAACCTGTCATTTGTTTCCTGAAGATGAGCGACGGCACCGATGACATCAAGCCTGTGGCCTGCACAGTCAAACCCCCGGTCTACCTGCAGATCGGAGACGCCAAAACAGACGCCACTCACTCCGGTGTGTGTGTCGTCGATGTCACCCTGCCCTTTGGAAAGCCTGTCAATGTAAGCGAGAGTTGCACCAATGCACACACTGCACTCAGACCGAGGTGTTTTAAATGTAAACATGTCTGATGTCAGCATGGAAAACACCGTCCCACAGTCACCAATATTACAAACATGTCGACATGTTTACAGCAGGGTATAAGTACTTTAGGCATTGATTAGGTTAGATTTGTATGTCACATGTGGTGCTTTCAGGGACCAACCGAAAGGCGTGGTATTCCTAAAGATATTTTTTCTTCAAATGGAGATGTGTTCTGTTTGCAGTGATCTTCTCCCTCTGTGTCATACAGCAGCACACACACTGTAGAAAACATTTGTTTAAATATAAATCCCTCCAAACAGAGGCTTCAGACTTTTTGGGCACTGACCTACTTTTCAGCATTTAGTCCTAATTAAAATGGTTTTTAATGCAGAGTGACTCCTCATTAGCTCAGAGCTTCAAAGGTGCTGCCTGCAGCAGCTTAATGCACAAAGGAGTTATCTGCAGAGCGCATTCTGCTGCTGCTCATCTTAATGCCGTGCTTTGGCAGACCCAGTGTTTCTTCAACAATGGCATCAGAGCCGAGACAGACCGGAGGCGGTTCCCTTCTGGGCACCAGCATGGTTTCATGGGTCCATATTCTGAAAGTGTTACTCATCCATTTGTGGTGCCAACATTGAAGCAGACTCAGACTTCCTGACCTTCTTTCAGATCGAGGAGATCACCTTCAAGAACTACTACACAGCGTATGTGACGGTGCGTCTGTTGAGGAGGAGTCCCGGCCAGGACGCCCCCGCTAAGTGGTGCACCGTCCTGAGAGACCTGCGTCTGATGGACAACCCCCACACCGAGGGAGGCTCCCAGGACTACTACTCCATCCACAGGACGCAGGTGGGCCCACCTCCACCTCCTGAAGAGGCAGGGGTCCTCAGTGCTCAACACAAGTCTGACTTTAACACACTGGTATCCGCTGGTATCTGCTGGTATCTGCTGATATCTGCTACATATCTGATTTAGGACCACATATGAAAGTGGCCTGGGTCGGATGTAATAAAATCGGAATTGAGCTGTTCAGACTGTCACGACAATATTAGATACAGATTCATGCAAAACATTTCGGATTCGGGTCACTTTGGCCCGCAGTCTGAACGTAGCCAAAGACTCACACACTGCAGATGTGCTTCAGCAACAGAAGAAACACAGTTAATCTGAAATGAAATGAACTCAGATAAAAAGAAAAAGTAAGTAGAAATCAAACAAAAACAAATAGAATAAAACATATGGCTATGGATAAGTCATCAATAATATTCAGTGTTTCCTGAAGTCAAACAAGAGGTTAAACCCAAACGCTGGACTCAGGTCTTTCGCAGTTTTAATCACTGAGACAAAGGGAATCATCCAAGGTTTTCACAGTAGTGTGGCTGGAGAGGCACAACAGATCTTCCAGGTGAGTCTCTGATGAACAACACTGACCAAGAATCTCCACAAAATACACAATGTGACTGTTCCTATAAGGCAACAGCGGCTGGAGAGAAAAAACTAAACACCAACCCTCACTACCTAACAAGGCCCAAAGACGTGTACCTCTGAACAGACAGCAGGCCTGATGATCCCAGATGATCTGGGTGTGAAAGGGAACTGACAAAGGACTCAAAGCACGACTCCAGGCACAGAGAGATGGTTTTTAACCTTCTACTACTTCTATTAATCTACTAATAACTGTTTTGTCACAGGAAGAGGTAACAAACAGGCAAACGTATCAAAAACATGAGCAGAATCAGGAAAAATCACTCAACAGACCAGGGAACAAATGGCTGGTACAACAGCAGAGACACTGAAGATACAGGGACGAAGAGGCACAGAGACTGAGGAAGCTCCTCCTGCGTTGGCTGCCACGCAGCCGACACAGAGGCAGGAAGTGAAGTAGTCTAAGATGAGAAATAGCTGAGTGCCTTTCAAAATAAAACAGGAAATGACCCTGATTCGATGCTGCAGAGCAGGATGTGAGGTTTCATATTGGAATAGATTGGGTTATATATTACAGGTCAGTTATTTAAACATGCTGCTGCTGTGTTAAACATGTTACAACACTGTGGCCTCATCTTTCTTTATGTTGCTCAGACCTTTGAATATAAACCCGTCAGAGTCTGGATCAGACCAGCCAGCGGAGCTGTGATGGTGATACATGGACTCTTCTTTATGCAAATGGTGATGCTGGTTGTTTACCTCAGAGGCGGACTGGTTCAGAGGCTGGTGCTGACTCTCTCACTGCTTTATGGCTCATTGTTTGTCATAGTTCCTAAGGAATATCCACTGTTTGTTCATGTGTTTGGTAAAGGAGGTCATTACGCTGTTTGTCTGCTGCTGGTTGACTGTCATCTCCTCTGTCTGTAAACCAGATGCAGGCGGAGCCGGATCACGTGGTGTCCATCAGGCTGATCCTGAGGCAGCCGTCCTCTGCCTGGCTGACCTTCAGCCTGGAGGAGATCAGAGTCTTCCCTCACGTGGAGCCGGTTAGCCTCACTCATGTTTTTGTTGATGCGCTGACACATTCTGAGAAGTGATGGAGCATCAGTCACACACACAGAGACAGAGGCAGATCTGAACTCACGGAGCTCTAAGTACTCTGAGAGCGGAGGTTTTTATGCCACACAGAGGGGGCTGAGCTGCTTCCAGTCTGTGAGCCATCACAGAGAATCCTCCTGATGGTCCTGACAGCTGGCTCTTTGTGGTCAGACGCCTGGAAGCAGCAGAGTGTTAAATGAGTTTTAGTTTGTGGGTTGATTGTGTTGATATGAAAGTG
Source organism: Parambassis ranga (assembly GCF_900634625.1). Taxonomy (NCBI): domain Eukaryota; kingdom Metazoa; phylum Chordata; class Actinopteri; family Ambassidae; genus Parambassis; species Parambassis ranga. Next base: position 12,719,275 of record NC_041038.1, on the reverse strand, counting down.
TTACAATAATCCAGCCTCTGCTTGAAATGAGTGTGAGCAGGAGACAAGAGGCCTTTGCGGTGTTTACCGAGCTCTCACCGAGTTTCTGCTTCTCCCTCCAGGACCCAGAGAAGGAGGTTTCTGATTGGCTGTCTGACCTGATGCTCATGGACCAGCACCCCGACCTGGAGGTACACCTGTTTGTTTTAGGACAGAAAAACACACAAGTGTTTACACAATGTGGAAAATGCAGATTCCAGTTTCTGTGGAGCTTCTTAGTTCAGAAGCACATGTCCGTGTTGCAGGGCCTCCCCGACCCTCAGACTGTGTCGTCCAGCATCCAGCAGATGTGGGCTCTGACTGAGGTGATGCAGAGCAACCAGACCACAGCCTCCATCGGACGCTTTGATGTGAGTCTGAAACACAGTGTGTGTGTGTGTTTGTGTGTGTGTGTACAGTGTGTGTGTGTGTGTGTGTGTAAACATGGCTCTCTGCCGCTGCAGGTGGATGGATGCTACGACATCAACTTACTCTCTCTGACGTAAGACTCCAGAATGAAACATGAGCATGAGGCACATACCTCAGAGGCCTCGTCTTCAGCATGATGACACACACACACACACACAGCATCCTGACGGCCTTCAACAGAAGCTCCCTGCCCCGACCTGTCTGATGATCCCTGCTGCTTGTAGCAAGACATACATGGATGAAATGAGTCACAGTTGATTAGAAGCTTCACCACAGAGTGTGTGTGTGGTCTCCATCACTGAGTCTGAAGAAGACACAACAACAACCTGCAGAAAATGGACTGATGTTCATGTCATCAGGAGTCAGAGCCTGCAGGTCACACTGTGGACACATGGTGGCAGCAGTGCACCAGTGAAGAGGTGTGTGTGTGTGTGTGTGTGTAGATTAATGATGTTGAATCTATCCATTAAGATGTGAGTGTTATTGATCGCTTCACCTTTACACATTAGAGCAGGATTCTGACATGAAGAGCGATCGATGCAACAATCAGCCTGCAGATAGTCCTAATTAAAGAAATGAGGATGTGATGATCGTCAGTGTTTCAATTATTCTCATTTCATGGCCACAACAATAAATCGGTGAAATCAATGAACATAATGTTCCAGCAGTTTTCTCTGATTTCATCCTTCATGGAGCTTTCTGTTGAATGTGGGCGATGGAACTGAATTCTTTTAAAACACTTGCTGACAGAAACGTTTTGTTCTCCTGAACGAACCCTGAAAACAGCTCCGTGTTGTAAACAGTCCAAGTGTTTCTGAGCAGCTGCAGCTTTGTGATGTGTGTGAAGTTAAACGGTGTTACGACACAGCGGAGGTTCAGGAGCTGTGTTCGGAATGAAAGGCGCGGGGGGTTGGAGCAGCGGGCTGACTGCTCCAGCTCCCAGCGGAGCTTCTTAAAATACAGCAGCTCGTATTTCACTGAACATCTGAGCGGCGTCTCTGGAGGATCCTCAGCTCTGCTGACTGAAGTAAAGAGGACACATCTGTGTGTGTCTGCTGCTGAGCAGCTCTCTGCACCCACTGAGGATGCAACACCACCAACACACACACAGACACACACTGTGGGTCTGTGTGTGTGTTGCAGGTGAACACCACAGTGAGTCAGGCTCAATGCAGCAGCAGTTGTTGTGGACTATGATAACAACCATCACTGAGTCTCTGTATATGGATCAGATGTACGTTCACATGATGTGCTTTGTTTCATATCTGCACAGCGCTGCCTGAAAGTCTACAATTATCTATAAATCAGCATAAATGTGACCCGAGGCGACAGGAATGTGAGGTCTGATCCTTTTTATTGATGAAAATGATCCAGTCTGTGAAGCTTTGCTGCCAGTACCTGCTGCTTCTGTCTGTCAGCTGCTCATCAGCTGTCAGCGTGGAGGACTTTGAGCCCGTTCTTCATGGAGAACAGCCTCAGTCTGAGCTGTTGGTGGTCTCCTCAGATAACTGGTCTTCAGGTCCTAACACATTTCTTGACATTAAAGCCTGATGTGGATTTTTTTTTATTCCACAGCTTCAGAGCTGCTGCTCTGTGCTTTGGAGGCAAATTTGCTTCTGATGAGAAAAAAAAAGGGTAATGGCTGCAGATTTTCTTCACAGAAGGACTCGTGATGAATGGAGTGTTCCAGCTGAGCCGCTGTGTGTGAGTGTGTGTGTGTGTGTGTGTGTGTGTGTGTGTGTGTGTGGTGTGTGTGTGTGTGTGTGTGGGTGGGTCCAATCAGAGAGAAAAGGTCTTTGAGTCCACTTGATTAAAGTTAAACCAACACTGTGTGTGTGGTGAAAGAGGGGGTGGGCTCTGGCCTGCTGTGCTCCTGCTGTGTGTTATTGATGACTGCAGCGTTACATCATCATATTTAAACATTTGAACGTTCAGGAACATTCAGACCTGCACATGTTTTTGATGTGAGGGGATTTTGATGTGAGGCCTGATAATGTTTGTTCTGAGAGCCTTGTCTGAGCTGAGCTGATTAGACCAACAAAGACCCCACCCATCATCCATCATCCATCCATCCATCATCCATCATCCACCATCCACCACCCATCATCCATCATCCATCCATCCATCATCCATCATCCATCCATCCATCATCCATCATCCACCATCCACCACCCATCATCCATCATCCATCCATCCATCATCCATCATCCACCATCCACCACCCATCATCCATCATCCATCCATCCATCATCCATCATCCATCCATCCATCATCCATCATCCACCATCCATCATCCACCACCCATCATCCATCATCCACCACCCATCATCCATCATCCACCATCCATCAATAATCCATCCAACCACCCTTGATCCATCCACCCATCATCCATCCATCCATCCATCATCCATCCATCCATCCACCCACCCACCCATCATCCACCCACCATCCATCCATCCATCCATCCATCCATCCACCCACCCATCATCCATCCATCCATCATCCACCCATCCATCATCCATTCATCCACCCATCATCCACTCTTGATCCATCCACCCATCAACCCATCCACCCACCCACCATCCATCCATCAATCCATCCATCCATCATCCACCCTTGATCCATCCATCCATTCACCCATCCACCCATCCATCCATCCATGTCCTTGACTTACTCCGCCTCAGGTCACAGGTGCAGCAGCCTAAAACACCTCCCTCTGGCTGACTTCCTCCTTCCTCCTCAAGCTCATCTGGGGGCATACTGAGGTGTCCCCCGGGCAGCCTGGACACATCACCCTTCCAGTGTGTCCTGGGTCTCCTAGTTGGACAGATTGGAGAGGGGCCCACATCACTGCACCAATCTGTCTGTCAATCACCTGCTCCATTCTTCTCCCACTCTTGGAGACCCCAGGATACTTTCATTTGTGGAACTGAGCCAGAGCATCAGTTCTCCCCGAGTGTCACGCTTCAGAGTTAGAGGTGCTGATTCCACTCCTTTTGAAACGGGGGTCCACCAGCCTGGTCTGCCAGTCCGGAGGCTGGTTTGGTCTGAACACACGGCTGGTGTCAGAATGTTTGAAGACGTGTTGTCATGTGACAGGTGGATTCAGTATTTAGTTTGTTGAGTTCATGACGACGCTGAGACCTGGATCACTGATCTCTGTTCTGATTTCCACTGGAGTTTAGCTGTTTTGCTGAACGTGTTAAATGTGTTGATGCTGGACTTCTCAGACAAACAAACCCCCCCTGACTTCATTCTGCTGCCTCCAGCCGAGCTGCAGATGGAGGAGAGGTTGAGAGAAGTAAATGAGGTGAAAGGAAGTCAGAGAGAAATAAACCGAAGGAACAAATTGAGAGGCAGCCTGCGCACCTTCCACACAACACATGCATACAAATCAGCAGCTACAAACCCAGCGCAGCACAAATGTGCAGAGCCAGCTGCCTGCTCAAGTGCACTTGACATTTAAATTCATGCGCCTGCCGACCGTCTCCTTAACCTTCCATATTGATGCAGTGAGGGAGCAGAGTGAAAGCAGGAGCACAAAAACCAGAGGCCCCCCCTCTGCTCATGCAGGTGAAGCCCCGCCCCCATCCGCCAGCAGGAAGTCAGAGGAGGGATCGTCCTGCTCTGACCACAGGAAGTACAGTACAGTCATCACCTGAGGACGGGACGGACAAGAGGACAACACGAGGACAGCAGCAGGGTTCAGACAGGCTGTTCTGAGTGCAGGTTGATTTAACCCTCTGTGTGTCTGTGGGTGCTCTCATTCATCCAGCTCATAGTCACGTCCAGGAGTTTAAATGGAGGCAGCTGGACGAGTCAGCACAACTGAACCGAGTGGTGAAACGTCTTCAGAAAATGATCCCGGCGTCCGGCTGCGTTTACTTCAGAACACCTGATTACTCCTCAGGAAGGCCGAGCAGAAGATGTACTGCATCTGCTGAGGAGGCGAGGGGGTCATAGGAACCCCTTCGCCCTCTGTCCACCTGTCCATCTGTCCAGGAAATGTACACCTCCAGAACCAAGAGGACGGCAGGAGACAGGGAACCACCTCACCAGGACATGTGTTTGAACTGCACACACACAGACACACACACACTGCTTCTTCCAGAGTACAGTAACTTGACTGACTTTGCACTATAAGTAAATTCCTTTAATGTGCCACGTACCTAATAAAGCTGGTCAGATCTATGAATGCTGTCAGGCTGCAGCTCCTTATTCCTCTGCTTATAACTGGCTCCTGACAGCAGCTCCAGAGCCCTGAGACTGAAACAACACATGAAACAAGACACAACACAAAATGAAGCGTGTGAATAAAGTAAATACAGCTGTCGGCTGCAAAAACACACCTAAAAAACCCAGCAGAGACGTTTGACTGCAGTGCAGGAGGAGCACTCTGCACCCAGCAGGTGACCTCAGCCCGTTTCAGAGCCTTTAACTGATATAACACCAGCAGGAAACGATGGCCCCCACAGCCCTGACATGAGATGTGTTGCTGTGTTATTCTCTCATTAGGTCCGCTGTGACACCGGCCCTCCTCCTCCACCCGCCCTCCACCTTCAAAAACCTGATGTGATCCTTGCAGCGCTGCAGCAGCCTGCGTGTTGAGCGATGAGCGATGTCTCTGCTGCTTCTCACCCCGGCGCCATGAATCATTTATTCAGATGAGTGTGTGACAGCGGTGTCACAGCCTTCCTCTAATACCTGACAGCAAGAAAAAGGACGGCGCAGTGAGTGGAATATGTGATGCTGCTCAGAGAGGACACGCTCACCGGGGGACTCGTCTCTCACCGAGGACACTTTATTTCAAACATGTCCAGATCCAGAAAACTGAGTGTGATTCAGATGTTGGTCTTCAGTGATCAGGGATCACTGCTGCTGCTGCATTCTTCTTACACACACAGCTCTCCATGCTCTGTGAGTGTGGTGGTCACTCACTGACTCCCACAATCCACCACCAGTGATAAGCACCACCAGTGAACAGGCAGCCATGATGCATGTGGTGACCAGCTAACGGAGGGCAGGGCGGGGCAGCCAATCACAAAGGAGGGAAACATAAACAACAACAGGAAGTAAAAACAGACGGTAGTGAAATCACCAGCAGCCGCTCACTGATGTTTGGGGTAATGGTTCCAGCAGAGCGCTGTGCTTCCAGCCTTCACTGCTTTCATCATGTTTTTATATTTCATTTTAATGAGTGTGTGTTCTGACGCTGTGTTAACAGCTTTTATTGACAAACATCTGTCCTCATTATCCATAAAAACACACATCACATTCCGTGCGTGTGTGATCGGAGCCTTCACCCTGTGTTTCCTCTGTCTGGAGTTAACGTGCGTTTTACTTCCTGTTTTGAACGCCTGATAAATCACAGAGGAGCTTTACAGAGGAGTGACAGTGCAGACAGAGCGGCTCAGCTCTGACGTGCTAATAACACGCTATCACCTGTTTGTTTGCAGACACTTAGCGTGGCGCAGCTTGTTAAGTGATGCATAATTAAAATGATGAATGTAATAATAATGCTGTCTTCCTTCAGGGCTGCACGCACACACGGCTAACACTCATAAGTGGAACAGAAAGGATTGTTTTGATGTGAGGCTGCTGCTGCTGCTGCTTTTATTATTATTTGTTTATTTTCTGAACTTAGCAAAATGCAAATAGCTCCCAGATGAATACGCACGTCGCTCTGAAGGAACAATAAAGCTTTAATAATAAAAAAACTCAATTTAAACTTCCTCAGAAATGGAACCCGACTTTTTAACGAAGCCATTTTTACTGACACGTCTGTAAAGATGAGGAATAGAAGCTGCAAAAATAAAAACAAGTGATGACCGGTGGGCTCCGTTCAGCTGTGTGTTTATAAAGGAACACAGAGTTTCTGGACAGGCTGCAGCACAAGTTATTATTAATGCCACATTTGACTGATTTCCTTCCTGATTCACAGCTTCACCGTGGAAACATGAGGCCGACGCCCACATGTGTTTACATCACAGCAGAAAACCCGACCACACCTTCATCTTTGTTTATGGCGCTGACGCTAGCTAACAATAGCATGCTAGCTACCCACAACCAGCTCAGCTGCTCCATTGGCTGCTGACCAGGACGTCACTTCCTCCTTTTTTAACCAACAAAAATGAAAAATGTTTCATCTGCTAACATGGAGGAGGCAGGGTTTATGATCTATACAGCAGCCCGCCACCAGAGGGCGATACAGATGTTTTGGCCTTACTTTAGGAAAAATGTCATTTCGTCCATCTTTATTAACACTCTGTGATCCCTGTTGTTCCTCTAAGATCCACCCACAGAGGTCCTGGACACAGATTACCCACCAGAACTGCAGCAGGACTGAAGAATCTCAATACAATAAATTATCTATTTAGTTTTTGATGCACTATGTACAGTTTATAAACCATTTCTACCTCCACTCACCTGTGCAATAACTGTTAAATATGTAAACTGTTTATAATGTATATATCTTTTATTGGTAGCCTATTTTATATTGTATATATCTTTTTCCTAACTTATCCCTTGCTGTCTGTATGCCGTTGCAAAAATGCAATTTCCCCATTGTGGGACTAATAAAGGTTTCTTAATCTTAATCTTAATCTTAAGAAGACACCCAGGGGACCAAACGTCTCCTAAAACATCCTAGTGCACAGCTTCATTACAGCTAGACATAGTGACACGTTCACAGAGAGGAGCCGACAACCTGATTAACCACACACACACACAGATACAGTGACCACACACACACACACACACACACAGATACAGTGACCACACACACACACACACACACACAGATACAGTGACCACACACACACACACACACACACAGATACAGTGACCACACACACACACACACACACACAGATACAGTGACCACACACAGCAGGTTTGTGTACAGCTGGTGAATCAGGACAGTCCTCCGTGTTTACACAGTGAGGATTGTGGGCCCTGCAGCCCGTCAGGTAAACATGCTCAGAGCGCCCCCTATGGGACAGGAGGTTCAGGCGGTCTGACTTCTCCCCATATTACCTCCTCAACAGGCTCCTTCCTCCTCAGCCCATGTCCACATAACCACAGCTCCTTCTTCATGCAGCTCTTCAGGAACAGTGACTCTGGCTGCCAGTAGATGGAGCTGCTGGTCTTCACAGGCTGCAGCACATGTTTGCAGTGAGGCTGCTCAAACAACCAGCAGACGATCTCCTCTTGTTTTCACATCTTAAGTCTGACTGGGAGGAGGCAGGCGGTTGTACTGAGCTCGTGCACTGGACCACAGTCCTGTTTCAGAGGCTGTGATTGGCTGCCACAGGGACACTCATTGTCCTCTCTGCCACTGATAGAGTCCGGCGGGCTGCAGGTTCAGGCTCACCTGAGGGATCAAAGTCAGTCACAGCTCAGGACACACAGCAGCACCTGTGACCACAGATGCTGCCTTATCATCACCGTCTGCAGCAGCTGGATGTGCTCAGTGTGCTGGGGTCAGTGTTGACTCCTTCATACCTCTGTGCGTGGATCACAGCTGGCTGCAGCTGGAGCTGACTGAAGGTCATCAGGTGGATGTATGACACCTTCTCCACCTGGGCTACTCTGTCAGTCTGTCACAGCAGCACTGCTTCTCTTTATTCAGACCTCAGCTCATTTAGAACTCTAGACCTGCACCCAGCGACTCCTCCTGAATCCAGGAACATCTGGACACACACACACACACGTCGTGAAAACATCCTCAGTTTTTACAGTGACCATCAGTGCCTGACCACAGCGGGGCCCTCTGTCCCTGTGGAGGAGCTCCACCCCTGCAGCCTGCTGCCATCTCTGCACCACCTCACCTGCCTCGTGTCTCAGTGTGTTAGTCAGCAGGGAGTCTGTGGCTGACATTACTGTGGTAAGTGTCCTTCCTCCCCCTCCTCCCCCCCGTCTCCCCCCTCGCGCTCCCTAACGCTCCTCACTGCTTTAGGGAAGGAGGATCATTCACTTGATTGACTTTGTTTCCTCCTCCTCTGTTGGGATTTGAAGCAAACAGAGCTCATAATTGACCGGCTGCTTCTCACAAAATGAGATCAGTTACTGTTTAAGTGCTGTTGGTGTCTGTTAGTGTCCACAAATCCAGCTCCACTGTGATTTCCGAGTCCCAGAAGCCCTTCAGCTGCAGGCACCTGTCGTATATGCTGCTCATCGCACCACAAAAACACTGCACTAAACCCTGCCGGCTCTTTACAGGCTCATATTAACATCACTTCTTCTTCTTCTTCTTTCAGTTGTTCCTGTCAGGGTCTGTTTCCACCTAGCTCCATCCTCAGCTTCATCTTCTCTAATGTCATTGGGGGGGGGAGGAGTTGGGCTTCAGGTTCTCCGTTAGCAGGTCAGACTACGGGAAACAGAAACCTCCTTATTGATCCAACCATGTGAAGACTTTCTGCAGACACTGAAGACACACTTGTTGCCATGGTGACACTTGAGGTCTAACAGCAGTGTGGGACGATCAGTGTTTTCTTAAACACTCTGATCACATGACTGTTCTGCGCTTCTGAACTCACATTTTGTGGAAGAACACACAGAAACGTGCAGCAGGACAGATGTCCTCCTCTGCAGCAGGATGTCCCTGGATGTCCTCCTCTGCAGCAGGATGTCCCTGGATGTCCTCCTCTGCAGCAGGATGTCCCTGGATGTCCTCCTCTGCAGCAGGATGTCCCTGGATGTCCTCCTCTGCAGCAGGACGCCGGCTCACAGCTACTCAAAGAATTCATTTGAAGGAGGAACAGTGGAGCCCGGCCTCGCCCTCCTCCTCCTCAGCAGTCAATTTAAATGCATCAGTGCAGGTTGGACGTCAGAAGTGATGTGCTGCAGGTCGCCATGTGGCAGAACTGGTTAAGCTTCAGTTTCCTGGGCAGTTTCTGTGGGAGCATTCAAGAGGCGCTGCATAATCAATCAGAACCCAAGAAGAAGAAGAATATCTGAACCGGATTAACATGCAGCAACATGAGAGCAGAGAGAGCAGCACAGCGGGGGGGAAGCAGATCTGATCAGACGCCCCAGCAGCGAGTGGGACGAAGCTGAAGATGTGTGTGTGTGTGTGTGTGTGTGTGAGAGAGATGCTGATTAAAATTCAAAAAGACGTGTATCCTGAACGATCTAATGGTTTATGGATCTGTCACACTCATGAAGAAAGACATCAGAGACTTCTGATCCGTCACAGATGTTCTCAGGCTGATCTCTGCCTCTCTGTCAGCCTCTTCATCACTCTAAGTGCTGCAGTCTGGACTCTCCAGATGTTCATCATTTTTAGAGCAGATTGTTGGAAACATCAGAACATGATGTGTGAAAATGGATGAAGATGTTACTGACGGGTCAACATGATGTCTGTGCACAGACAGGTATCAGGCCTCAGCAGACCGCTCCGGTCCTGCTCTCTGTCGTCGTGCATGTTTCATGTGTGCAGTAAATAGTTCCTGTGTCGCTAACCTCACAGTGATGTGTGCAGAGACGGCTGCAATAAAACACAGCTGATGAAACGCACGGTGCTGCCAGCGCGTCTGTCTCTTAAAATACCAGATTCATTTATCACAAAGATCTCACTCTGATGGGGAAAACAAGGCAGAAGTGAACCTAATGAAGACAAACACAAAGGAGGGACGGGACACAAAGACGGGATGGAAACCAACCCAGACCTGACAGAGACCAGGGCCTGTATTCACAAAGACTCTTAGCTCTAAGAGTTTCCCTTAGTGCTGACATTCTAAGAACATTCTTAGAATTATGACGTTTTCTAAGAATTTCCTCTTATAATTAAGACTAAATCCTAGTAACGATCTAACGGGTCCTAAGGTAAAAACTCTCCTCACTTAGACGAAACCTTCAGTCTGTTCAGAGAGTAGCTCTGAGAACATTCTTAGGAGTCTTTACTGACATTTTTCAGATAAGATAAGAGGTAAATTCTAACGATCTTTGTGAACACGGCTTCAGAACCACAGAAAGTTCTAAAACAGCAACATGTTCTCAGCCTCAGATACAAAGCAGCACTGCCAGTATAGTGACAGCCAACATCAGCTTCTTCCAGGCCATGATGGATTCAGCCATCTTTACTGAGACAGTCCTGAGTGTGGAAGACTTCCAGCTCATCAGGATGTGCTGCTCCTGTTGCCTAGCAACACAGATTAAGAGGTTGCTCCTTGGCTGTTGGAGCTCAGGTGAATTCAAAAAGAACCCACCTGTGACTGTGCAATGAATCCTGGGATATGTAGGAGATGAAGGACACAGTGGAAGTGGAATGGCCTCGTTGTGTCCCTGAAAGGATGCAGAGGCCGGAGCCTGTGTGTGAGCTGCTCCTCCACACACGTCTGCACCAACAGTTAAACTACTTTAACCCTCCGCTCACTGTAATCTGTTCAGTCCAAGTGGGCCTTTGTGCTGTAATTGCCTTTCTGCAGAGTGTTTCTCACTGTGAGTGAGACGGCTGGATTCAAATGGCTCAGTCATGTGACCCACATCGACTGCAGGCAGCGAGGACTTACAGCACGCCGAGGCTCGCACAACAACACGCGCACAACACTACACAAACAGGTCAGTGTGAGATCTGCTGACATCTAAAGAGAGAAGAAACAAATGGAAACGCCTGGATTCCTCCTCCTCCTCCTGATTTCTGCTGTTAGGCACCAGCCTCTAGTGGACACTGGAGGAACTGCACCTGAGGCTGCTGCCTGGTTAGTAATCATCACACACATGACACACATTTGAAGTGAACTCGCGTCGTCTCTGCTGCAGATAAAGACTGTTACTGTGCTGTGCACATGTTAAAAGCTGCAAATAAAGAGCGTTCAAAGCAGCCATCAGCGGCGCCTGCAGTCAGACCACAGCAGCAGCCGTTTGTGTGACAAGCAGCTACAAAACTGAGAGGCTGTTCTATAAATGTGTCTGTATTTGTCTCTTTCCCCGGCAGTGAACACGCTGACCCAGTAACGCTCTTTGATATGTAAAAACATGGAGGAGATGAAGACGTTTCAGAAATCGGCAGCAGCCAGCGTTTTTTTAAACTTGTTTCACTACGTGTTCTCCGACACACTGCACCTGCTCCATCCTCTGTGTGTCTGTCTCTGCAGAGATTAACCTCGCTGTCCTCTGACAGGGTGGCTCAGCACTTTTTATTAAAACATCCTCTCACTGATGGAGTCTGTTCTGTCTCGACATGATCCTGCAGAGCTCGCTGGATATTTTCAGACTGTGTCTGAAACACTCTCCACATCCTGATCACTCATTGCTAAATATGGCTGCTAATGCTAACTTGTGTCTGGGATGCTAATTATAGCTGCAAGCTGTGTGAATATCTGATGTTGGAAATCATCTGGGCTAACTCTTTTGTTGTGACGCTAAATATAGCTAGCAGTGTAAATATCTAATGTTAGAGACATGCTAGCTGAGTGTGTGATGATAAATAGCTGGTAGCTGTGTGATCTGTGTAACATCATGCACACAGCCTCAGATGTCAGTGCTCATGTATTAGTTTGAGCTTCGTAACCATTTTGTCTGTTTGCAGCATCAGTTTGTGTGTGAGTATAGCATGTTACACACACACACACACACACACACACACACACACACGTAGGTAAACATAAACATCCTCAAGGCAGAATTTCAGTGACTGTCCATGCATTGATTATCATTTAATTAAAGACGTGTGCTATTTACACACACACACACACACACAGGCTTACAAAGCGGGTTATCCCGCTGTGGGGAAAGGTCACATTTAATTACATCCAATATGTCTCCGTCTGTGAGCCCTGAAACAATTACAAGTTAATGGAGGAAGTCGGCGAGAGCGACTGCTGAATAATAACTGACTGTGTGTTTAACATTACACATCTGTGAAGGGCAGGAAGTGTGTGTGTGTGTGTGTCACTGTATGGACACTTTAAGAAGCTCAGAGCCTCAGGTTTACGGTGTGTGTGTGTGTGTGTGTGTTGCATACATACAGCCTCCTTTATGGCTCCTCTCTAAAAGTGAAGTCATTCCACCGCAGCCTTTATTCTTCCCGCTAATCACTCACAATTGCCCAATTAGGCCCAATCACTTTCACAGACCAACACCCTCCACGTAATGAGCCCATCATCAAAATCCACTCGCTCTCAATCACCGCAGCCCACGCTGGGATTTCCCCTTCTGCGTAATTACAGCCACAATCCGAGCATGGCGGCGCACCGACCAGCTCACAGACACAAGCGTTTTGGAGTTCAGGCGTCGTCCCCCGAACAGAGTCTCACTAACAGCCTGAAGCTGCTTTACTTCCTCTGTAACAGCTGAGGAGCCTCCCGAGCACTGCCTGCACTGACAGGCACTGTCATCTGTCCACCAAAGACAAGAGGCAGGAGACGCTAATGCTACAACACATCTGCAACTTTCTCTTATAATCCAGGAGGAAGAGGAGCATCATCTGTTCGTGTGTGTGTGTGTGTGTGTAAGGGTGGAAGCTCAGGCAAAATATCAATTCCTCCAGTGTCCACTAGAATTGGCTTCAACAGTCAACAGTGGGTCTGTCCTCTCAGACCTCCAGATCCAAGCTTCCTGCTTCACCTCAGCTCGTCTCCTGGGGGTCGGGCAGCATGGCGACAGCCTGAGCCTCCCACAGACACTCAAACAGCTTCACAGAAACCAGTTACACACGGTCTGTGGAGTGGACGTGCAGACGGCCGAGGTCACAGCCAGCACTGCTGCTGTTCACAGGTGAGCGTGTGTCACCATCCATCCGTGCTGTTCATGTTCTGTAGCTGTCAGAGCTGAAGAAACCCCACCGTCAACAGCTGGAACATGAAATATGAAACATCCAGCAGCACACACACACACACACACACACCACACACACACTGTGGGGTTGAAACAATATTCAAAACAAACAGAAAATCACAAACATCTCATTTATGTAACATCCTGTCCTCCTCAGCAACAAGCAGGAAGCCATGATGGACTCAGCAGTCACATGACCAGCACGCAGGATAAACCAGGTTTAACTCATTCTTAATAATAATGTAGGCCACAGATATTTATCTAACATGAACCAGACACACGCACACACACACACACACACACACACACACACACACACACACACAGAGTGATGGATGGCTGTTTGTCACATAATCACCTTGAAGTCCTCTCTGTAATATTCCTCACTGCTCATTATGCAGCAGCACACACACAGTGAGTGAGTGTGTGTGTGTGTGTGTGTGTGTGTGTGTGTGTGTGAAGGTCTGACCACACTGACCTCAGCCTGCTTCTCTGCAAACACTGCAAAAAATATCCATGTGATAAAACCTTACAAACATCATTCAAACATGTGGACTTCCCTGCTTCTTTACATGAGCTCAGTTTATATTAAATGAAGCTTTTTGTGATGTTTTCTGATCCAAACAATGTGGTGAACTGAGTGGACTCTCTTACCTGAGAGAAGAGCTCTGTGACCCACTGATGACGTTTGGTCCGTCTGCTGACCACACGGCTGCTCACAGTGCAGCCTGTAGGCCTGTAGCTGTCGGGGGTCCGGGCGCGGTGACCACAATAACAAGAAGAACTGTTTCTGGAAATATAAGGGGAGGTATCAGAGAAGAGAAACAGGCTGCTTCTGTTCAATCATTTCAACTCATTTACAGCTTACATTCAGTGCATCCAACTTCAAACACGACTACAAACCTTAAACACAACACACTCACTGTGCATCAACTTTAACTCTTACAAAACACGTATTGCACCTTTAATGGTGTTTTGCTGCTATGAGACATATTGCAGGTTTAGCCAAATAAACCTTGTTTCTAAATGCATTCAGCATAATCAAACTCAGACACAGCACCTTTGAATGCATCATATAATCACACAAAACCACAATAATATTATTAAATACTCATCACTCTGAACAGATAATATATATTTATCTTCTCACACATAAACACTTCAGGAGGTTTACAAAATCAACAGGAGCTAAGTACGTGCTTTATATACATTACAGTAAAACGTGAATTCACAAACCCTCGCGGTAATTAGCGCGATTTTTGCCGCTACTACCTGTTGCGGTTAAATTAGCTTCAACAAACTGCTGTCAGAGTTACTCCAACCATCAGAACATCACTGTCAGCAAACACAGAAACAACACGGAGCTGGAGGCGTTCATTAGTGCTGATTGTAACCGAGCACTGACCTGAGATGTAAAGGTAGGCATCAGGTAAACAAAAACTGTAGCACCCACGCCGCTCTGCCGGAAACAGGAAGTTGGTCCGCAGTAGACATCCGGGGAGTGACGGTCACAATGCTTACAATTATGACATTGAACTGACCCATATTCACACAGGAATCCATCTGAGAAATGCAGAGTGTATATTTATTTATATATAATTTATATTTAATACTCAAAATACCAAATGTGGTTGCACATATTTGGGTGCTTCTAAGATAAGATAAGAGATCAGATAATCCTTTATTAGAAATTCACAGTGTTTCTGCTTTTGTTTGTGGGTTTACAGAAACACATAGAGATTTTCAAAATAATGCTGCTTACCGATAAAGCAGTAGCATTTGTACAGCTGCTTCAGCGTTGATTACCTCAGCCCTGTGCTTTGAATCTTCATGCAGAGCGTCAGTTTTCACAGAGCACAGACGGGTTTCTCTGTGTGACGGTCCATCTAAGCTGCAGAACAAAGCAGGTTTTTGTTTCTGTCAGCCTCTCTCTCTCTCCTTCCTCCCCCCTCACCTGAAGGGATCCTCACTTCACAGAGTGCGATCGATGAGGGGCACTTCAAAGAGGTCTGAGGCTTCTTTGAAAGATGCAGGAGGCAGCGCTGCTGAAATGTGCACAGCATCCTGTTGCATCAGCAGTGCTGCTGTGGCCAGCTGGAACATTCAAAGTCACCAGAAGGATGGGAAATTACACAGACGGAGACAGGAGGAGGCTGTTAGGTGGCTGTTATTTTAGACTTTACTCATATGGATCATTTGACAGATCAACTTCATCACTGTGATCAGCGGCCTGAGAGGACAAACAGAGACAACAACCTTCATTTCTCCCAGAGCCCATCGACACTTTAAAGCAAAGAAGTGTTTTGTCATTCTGTCTGGATGTTCTGAAGGAATGAGGCACAATTCTAGAGGCTAGAATCTGCATGTATGATCAGAGGAAGTGATGGAACATCAGGACAGTCCAGACTGAAAACAACCAGGAGCAGCATGTAGCAGCACAAACAGTGACCAAGATAAGAGGCTGGCAGAGTGGGCAGTGAAACCAGCCTGGGAGGGGGTCTTGGACTAAAACAGACCCGAGCCCACAGACCGAAGCCTGGAAGACAGAGCTGGGGCAGTTTGTTGGTTCCTAGACCCGACACCTCCAGTGTAGATGGCCATCTGGATCCTAGTGGAGGATTTAGGATCTGCTCCCTGCAGAGGACACGCGCCAGCTTAAAGCCAGCTGCTGGACCGAAACTACAGCACCGAGCACCGAGCTTTGTTTCAAACGGTCAGAACATTTGACCGGTACACATCATCCTCTTCCAAACATCTGTTGACTTCTAATCACAGCATGTTCGGATCAGCCTGTGTGACCACCTGCAGACCTGAGACCAGCTTCATGGACACACGGAATAAATCTCAGACATGTGCTGCTGTGTTTGTGTGCGTCTCCGGAGCGACCGGCTGATGAGCGCCTTCTCCTCCCCTCTTCTCACAGCATTAGAATAAGAATTGGATTTTGAGCCTCAGTGATTGCATCACGCTCCTCCATCGCTGATGTGGTCCCGCGGGGCCAAATGAACATGCGGCGCTCAGCTCAGGTCACCGTGTGCGTGTTTTACAGGCGAGGCCGCGGACACGAACCGGCTGTGAGGATCACCTCCTGATGAGGAGAGAAGAGGGTGAAGCTGCCAAAATAAGACATGTGGAGGCTCCTCACGCCACACACTGACTGTGTGTGTGATTTATATTCTGGCCTCATTACACCGCTGCCACATGTTTGCACCATAAAATAGAAGGCCGTGTGAATCCTTATCGATGTGTCATGGTGGGATAATCGATGTCAGACCGAGCGTATCATCACACTGAGAGCTCGTAGGAGGAACAACACAGCACTCAGAGTCTGATGATTCAACCTGCTCACAGTTATCCAGCTTCATAAAAACCTCTGTCTGCACATGGATGTCTGTAAATTCCACTGGGGTCAGGAGGAAACCTGACCCTTACAAGCATGTAGATGTACATCAGCATCATGCCTGATCTGCTCCTCTGTGTTCTGCTCCTGTGCACAGACAGGACTCATCCTTACAGTGAGTGGAGGTCATTAACAGCTCCTCCTGTGAAATACATGTTTTTCCATCAGTTCACTTCTCTGAAGCACCAGCAGAGATGGGAGAGTCTCTCTCTCTCATATCAGACCATTGATCCCTCACCTCTCTGCTCTCCTCCCCAGCCTCATCGCTGGTAATGGGTATTGAAAAAGACATTGATGGACTCCAAATGAAAGTGGATGTCTCACTAAAGTGAAATGTCTAACTTCCTCCTCAGCCAGACTCTGTGATGTGTGACTTTTCCCTCAGGAATTCCTCCATTTTTTTTACCACACACACACACACACACACACACACACACAGACACACACACACACACACACTCTCTCACACACACACACACACACACACACACACACACACACACACACACACACACACTCTCACACACACTCTCTCACACACACACACACAGACACACACACACACACACACACTCTCACACACACTCTCTCACACACACACACACAGACACACACACACACACACACTCTCACACACACTCTCTCACACACACACACACACACACACACACACTCTCACACACACTCTCTCACACACACACACACAGACACACACACACACACACACACTCTCACACACACTCTCTCACACACACACACACAGACACACACACACACACACACTCTCACACACACTCTCTCACACACACACACACACACACACACACACTCACACACACACACACTCTCACACACACACACACACACAGACACACACACTCTCTCTCTCTGAGCTGAGTCTGGAGCGCGTAATGTGCTCTGAGTTCAACGAATCAGGTCATGGAGTCTGGCTCGAGTCACTGCTGGTTGATTGCCCAAGGGAAGTGTGTGTGTGTGTGTGTGTGTGAGAGAGAGTGTGTGTGTGTGTGTGAGTATGTGTGTGTGTGTGTGTGTGTGTGTGTGTGTGTGTGTGTGTGTGTGTGTGTCTGCCTCCAGAGATGTCAGTTCCTGAAAAGATGTCTTCCTAGAAGTGACATTTGGAAACATTGTCAGATTATCATTCCAGGAACGTCCCAAACGTGTTGATATCATCTGAACCTGCAGTTTGTTGTTGAACACTCAGACCCCAGGTGCTGAAGGTGTTCTGAATGTTTCACTGAAAGTTGCTCCTGTTTCCTTCACAGGACTCATGGGACCCAGACCCACTAAAGACTGAGAGGACTCCTCAAACACATTCTTCACAGACAGTGTGTGGACGGTCAGCTCATACTACAGCCAGACGCCTGGACCACATGACACGGAGGGCTTGTCCCAGTCCTCACGCTCAGAAAGGCCGTTTGTAAAGCTGAACTGTGGTTTATCATCAGAGTTAGTTGTGTTCAGTGTTTCCATGTGTTTGCAGCAGCCAGGCTACACAAACAGATCAGGTCTGTGTGTGCCTGACTCAGCTCTACAGCACAGACTGGTACCATGACGGGGTCTTCTTGCAGCAAGGCAGCACCTGTGACTGAGACGTTTTGGCCTGATTTTTTACAATGGGTGGAGGCGGAGCGGTGTCATCCATCTTTCTGCACAGTCTGCGGTGTGGACTGGAGGTAGCAGAGAGCCTTCAGCGTGTGAACGTCTGCTCCTGGTGTCTGTTAGGTGCTGACGTCAGCGAGCAGCCCTGACATTTATCAGTCTTTTCGGTTTGTGGTGAACAGTCCTCACACTGATGGAAATGTGTGTGTGTGTGTGCGTGCAGCAGACAGCAGAGCTGCCGTCACATTAGTGAGGGAGGACGGGCGGCTCGTTGAGGAGCAGGTCACGTCTGCTCAGAGGTCTGGCGGCTGCTCGCTGGGCTTCACTCCTTCATCCAGCTTTCATCCGACGTCGCCTCCATCTCCGCTCACAATGTTTCTCTCTGTTTGTTCTTCTCCACATTTGCCTGCACCATCACGACTTCATTCATTTGTCATAGGGACAATTGTGACATGTACGCCTTTCAACGTGTGTGCTCATTAGCTATGCAGCCAGCTGACCGCAGAGATCGGAAGCTTCTGATTCATCAAATCAAAATCAAACGTTGGGATCTCGCAGGCTGGCGGTCAGACCTCTGCTAGCTCGCTCTTCTTTAGATGTGATTCTTGGTGGGCCGCAGGTATCAACACCAAGCTGCCTCTGGACCAGCTGTTAGCCTCTGACTGGGTGTGACCACAGGAACTTCCCACCTGCTGCTTGTTGAGTGTTGAAGTGGTTTTATTATAACGTCATAGCTTTCCACAGGCTCACTCCCCAGAACAGCCTCCTGATAACAGACTTTGAGGTGTTGGTGTATTTGATAACTTCCTTTGTTTATCAAATATATTTCTTAACAAGCCTAGTGCCCCCCCCCTCCCAGCCATGGGCTCCGTCTCCTCTCTCACCGTGTCCACAGTCATCACGGCGCTTTATTTGTTGTGTCTGTTTTATTTATCCGCCCTCCTCGTGTGCCGTTGTTTACCCTGCCAGCGATGTCCTCGGACATCCATGCGTCTTGGAAATGGATAATACCTGCCACAATCTAATTTGCCCCCCCGCCCCGCTCGGTCTCTATCCGCACCCCCACCTCTTCCTTGTCGTAGCTTGTGGGCAGATCCTTTTGGGTCTGCAGATAATAAATATCTGATCCGTGCTGCAGCAGGAGAGATGGATGATGGAGGAGGGAGCAGGGAAAGTCCCCGGAAAAGTGACTGGGAGGAGGAAGACAGCCATAAAGTGTGTGTGTGTGTGTGTGTGTACTTCTATGGCTGATGCAGATGAAGGCATCAGGGCAGCCAGTGACCAGTATATGAGGATTTGTTGGCTCCACTCAAACAGTGACTGGGGTTCTGGTCTGCTCTGAGTCTGGAGGTGGTGCCGTCAGGTGATCCCGCTGCACTTGGCCTCTGCTGGTGTTGGCCCAGTGCAGTGCTGCCATCAGGACCCGGCTTGGGTTCTGCCATCTCGCTGCAACAGTAAAGTCCACATGGTTAGAATGTAATGTAGTCATGACATCATTCAATGCACATGAAACATGTTGTAGAGTGGTTGTGTTAATGCAGGAGGTGTATGAAAACATTATGAGCACCTCCTTCAGCATGTTGTACTTTATATTTGTTGACAGACACTGTCAGCCGAGTGTTGGTGATCACTTCCATCACCTGGTCTGCTACTATGTGCTAAAGTCTGCAGGGGACGGGGACATGTGACGTACTGCACAGGAGGCTAATATAATGACTCGTTTCCCCCGGTATGTAAATGACTCGTTGCACTTATCTTTGTACGTTTATATTTCTCTTCCATCTGCACACACACACACACAGCTGCTTCAGGGCATGTGTGAGAAAGCTGCTGTGTGAAGGCTTGCTATCCTCACAGAGCTTCAGCGTGCCAAGGTTATTTGCATTTTCTCTCTGACTGTAACATTTTATACATAATCACACACAGACGACATACATGAAGGGTTAAAGGATGCAGCAGGGCTAACAGCCTTGTTCACTCTTCCGAAAGTTACTTACAGAAACTCGTCTTGAGTCTTCCTGTAAGGTGTCACATGCTCCACAGCAGCAGCACTGGGCACAGACGTGCCTGTTAATTGGATTAATATGCTCTTCTGTTACGATACCACTGAATAACACCACTTACCACAATAACAGGATGCACCGGCCAGCCGAGTAATCAGCCGACCTACTGTATAGCATGTACTCAGTTTTTAGTAGGAGGTGGTTGTGTGTGTCTGTGTGTGTGTGTGTGTGTGTCTATCCAAGCCAGACATTTTGATGTATTTGCAGTTGTGAGTGTAGTTCTCTGCATACATGTATGTTCAGCTGTCACATTGTCTCTGGATCAGCGTGTGTGAGTGTGTGTGTGTGTGTTGGATTAATATATATGCAGAGCATGAGAACTGTGTGTGGACTTGCCTGTTGAATAATGCATGAGTGATTTTGCCAGACATATTATCTCCTCAATCATGAGCTGCAGTATGGTTCTCCTCATAATCACGCTCACTTAGGGACGGCTGCCGTGCTGTCGTGTTCTTTATGCCCTGGGTCAGTGTGTTTGTTTCCACTGCACTCAGCACGGATGGAGTGTCAGAGCTGGATGCTTGCTGCATGCTGAGCTTCATTTTTTTGTGTTCAATATCCTCTAACAGCAGAAGGTTTTATTGCCCAGATTCAGGTCTTACAGGAAAAAGGAGTATTTGACCCTCCATCATAAAAAGAACAGGAAACACCTGCACCTAAATAAAGGAGGGGAGGGCGAAGTGTCAGGGGTGATATCTTGAAAAGGGATTGGACTGAAATGTACTGACTTGATCGTTTAATGATCAATATGATGTTGTCATATTAATTTATGACTTGCAGCTATGGTGACCTTTGACCTTTGATCAACCATATAATTGTGGTCCGTTCAGACTTTGGTCCAAGTGGACATTTGTCTTAAACTGGAAGCAGTTTGCTTAGATTTCATGTTTAAAAGTTACCTTGGACAGCAGCTGGACTCTGGCCAATCAGAGTCCAGTCAGGAAGTGCTGTCAGTTCTGTCCAATCATAGTCCGGTCAGCTGTTGTTCACAAACATGACGACCTCCATGATGGTTCTGAGGAACCAAACATCTGATGTGTCAGTTTAGGGGCATCAAAGCTGAAAAGTGGAGATAACAGGATGTTAGAGTGTGTCCTACTTAGGAAGGGTTCATATTTAGGAGAAGCTTCTCTGTCAGTCTACACACTGCTCACACACACCGTCAGTCCAAATTTAGAAGAAATAAAATCACAGCAAACTGTTCCACAAAGGTGCAAATGTTCTGGGAGCACGCTCTGACGGAACAAAATGGAAACAGAAGAATCAACATACGAGACAAACCCAGTGTTTAAAAGCAGCAGAAACAGAAAGCAGCTCTGCTCCCGCCCCCCGCCGCCCGCCTGTGGCTCAGAAACTCCCTCACACAACCTTTTTCAGCTGCCTCCACATGAGAACGCAAATCATCCCCGATTCTGTTTGAAGCGTGACGTCAGTGGGAGGATGACGCTAAGAAACAGCAGCTGCACAGCAGGAGCACAGCCATGAAAGAGCCTGAAAGCTGAGGCAGAGACGCAGAGATCTGGAGGCTGGAAGGAAACGTCCTTTCATGGAGTCCAGCAGCTCAGGGGCCGGAGGACCGCACCAGCACCTCGGTGACAGCAGGAGCAGTGCATCAGGTGGAGATATTTCTACCGCTGCTCACAATAAGGACATGAATCAATGTTACCTGGTTTTTACCTGGCAATTTCTGAAATTGATAATAATTTGAGGTGTTTAATCCCTAAAGTGGACCAAAGTCTGCTTTCCTGTGGATCTCACACCGCGGCAGCCACTTGAGGTTTAAATCCCTATAGACCATCAAGATCTATCTTCAGTGAGTCCAGCATGGCGATGGCTTCATCACGCTGAGCCCATCTGAAGCTCAGTGTGGAGGCTGAACTGAGTGGTTAGAAGTGGAACAATCAGCCACGTGTTTCATTCAGGTGACTGAGGTCAGGAGCTAGCCTGCTGTGTACAAGTGTGTCTCCCTTTGGACAGTGGCTGGGAGTAAACCTCCATACAGTCTGCAGCACACAGCGACTATCCAGACACACACACAGACACACACACATCGTAGACATGAGAACAAGTCATCAGTGTTATTGTTCACGTCCTCTGTACATATACACAGACGCAGTGTGTGGCAGCAGCTGTCTGCTGAGTTAGACTTTATGTATTTGACTCCATCCGAGGCTTTAAAAAGGTTTATCAGACCTGCATGAAGCAGAGGAGCGTTCTGAGATTAGACCACATGGTTCTAATGTGGTGGAAGTGAAAACCTGCTGAGACTCTGTGTGCACAGAGCTTTCACTGGGACACAGTGACATGTCTGCTTCACATCTGAAAAACGATTTAAAGACAAGTCTGGAGCAATCAGTCAGAAGCTAAAAGCAGCATCAGGTGATCGCTCTGCCCCCTCTGCAACCCTGACAGTAAGTCAGGGCAGCAGGGGGCGTAGTACCACAGTCTGACTGGGCTGTATTCATGCTGAGAGGTCAAAGGGCAAATAGGAAAATGCAGGAAGTCTGACATCACATGTGTTGTGTGGTCAGGTCTCTGCCTGGTGTAGCATACAGCACAGACCTGGTACCTCAGCTCTAACAGAGGGTTTGTTTCTGCTCACAGACAGTCAGTGATTCGTCCTCACTGCTGCGTGGCTCCTCCCCCTCGACGCTCAGACCTGTTTTGCATTCGTCGGAGCTGAACCCTGATCTCTATTAGGAGATCCTTTTCTCACCATTATCCTCGCTGACACGCTTCTCTGCTCATTCAGAATAATGCAGGATTTTTCCACTTGAAATTCACCCCAATTTAGTTAAAGCGGTAAAGTAGCTTTTAGAAACAGGATTTCCATTTGGCTTGGATTTGCATTCATTTTGAGAGGGAAGATTAGAGAAGCTAACACACAGCTATGACACACGCAGATGACACGAGTAAGTCTGCTCTGCCAGCAAATTAACAGCAATCAGCCGACCCTCTGCTGCGCGAGCACGTTCCATCAGAAACCCAGCTCAACACACACCGCAGGCCTGAACACACACTGCAGGACTGAACGCACACCGCAGGACTGAACGCACACCGCAGGACTGAACGCACACCACAGGCCTGAATACACACTGCAGACCTGAATACACACCACAGGCCTGAACACACACCACAGGCCTGAACGCACACCGCAGGACTGAACACACACTGCAGGCCTGAACGCACACCGCAGGACTGAACGCACACCGCAGGACTGAACGCACACCGCAGGACTGAACGCACACCGCAGGACTGAACGCACACCGCAGGCCTGAACGCACACCGCAGGACTGAACGCACACCGCAGGACTGAACGCACACCGCAGGACTGAACGCACACCGCAGGACTGAACACACACCGCAGGACTGAACACACACCGCAGGACTGAACACACACCGCAGGACTGAACACACACTGCAGGACTGAACGCACACCGCAGGACTGAACACACACTGCAGGACTGAACGCACACCGCAGGACTGAACACACACTGCAGGCCTGAACGCACACCACAAGCCTGCTAATGATACATGTGGTTCATTTTTTCCATTCATTTTATGAAGGACAAGAACAACAAGGTGCTCTTCTCATCTCCCTGATGTGTCCTCCTCCTCTACATCTGACTGTCAGACTCACACAGAGCTGCCCCAGCTAAATATGGATTGTCAGGTCTGTTTATGCACACACACACACACACACACACACACACCCTCGCTGTTTGTTTCTTCTTCTTCAGGAAACATCTGCAGTGTGTCATCTCCTCTCTGCTCTGAGTGTTTGCTGTCAGCCTGTAGCTGCAGGTCTGCTTTGACAAGGACGGATGGACGTACAGTGACAGGCTGCATGTGTGTGTGTTCAGAGGAAATGATGTGTGTGATTCCAGAGAAGGAAATGGCTGCTGATGGTGAGGGTGATGGGTAGAATACATGTCTGTGCAGAATGGCAGCCTGACCTTGTAGGATGACGGCTGTGAACACAGCTTTCATACGGCCAATGATCCGATGTGCTCAGTGCTACACACACAGAGACGAAGTGTCGCACACACACACACACACACAGTGTGAAATGTCAGCAGCAGAAACCCACCCCATGTAACACAGTCCAACACATGCAGGGAGCTGGGGTCAGCAGTGTGACTTCCTGCTGCAGAGGGACATCTCATGTCTTAGCCACCGTTATGGAGACAAATGAAGCTTAATGCATCTCAAAGAACATAATGAAGTGAGATTAAGATGTCCTCCAGGAACTGTAATGGAATCTAACTGCTCCAATTAATCATTACTCCTGCTAAATATTGAAACACATACAAGAAAAGCAGTTTGTTTTTATAAAGCAGCTCCTTCACACACTGCTGTGACCATGTGACTCCATCATGGCGTCCTGCTGGCTGCTGAGGAGGACAGGACTTTTAGTTTTAATGATCATTCATTCAATAATCATTCAGTCCTCTCTCATTTTTTAGCACAGCGTACTCTAACGTCACGTATGTCTCCAGCCTTAATGGAATTAACAGATAGAAATAATATGAGTAGCTGGAAGCTGTCTGCCAGATTTTCTTCCCTCCTGAACTCCATCAGCTCACGCAGGCCTTCAAAAGAGAAAGTAATTAATAAGCAGACTTGTACATTTGTCCTCCTTCATTTCATGACCTGTGAGGAGACACAAGCAGTCACTGTAGCATTTAGTTTTAATTGTTTTTGCGGTCACCCTGAATCCAGCAGCACATTTTAAATCGTCTTTTATACTTGTAATAAAACAGCACATCTTTACTGGTGGTTCAGCAGCCGTGAAACAAAATAAAGGCAGAATGAAGGCAGCATGAGGTGTTGTATAATGAAACTTCAGGACTTCAGGACTATTGAGCCTGAGGCCACTCGCACAGGACTATGGTGAACTAGCATTGGTGAGCTACAGCAGAATATAGAGAACACTCTGAGCAGAGGCGGAGTAACCCTACAGGTCTGTGACTCATCTCTGATCCCTGAGGATCTCTGGAGGGATCACAAGAGGAGCAGGTGTCGAGGAGTTCCGTGATTTTACATCAGGGCTGGCTGAGAGGCCCCAGACCCAGATCACAGGGAGCACAGAGATAATGTTCTGCCCTTTTAGGTTTTACATAACATGCATGGCACACTGCTGCTTTCAAACAACACAACTAACTCCAGCTGATATTTGGAGTAATTCAAATATAATGATGTGGTTTATATTCAACTGTAGTGACAGTTCCTTTGTTTGAGTGAACATGCAGAATAGAAGATGTCAAGGATCAGAACTCTTTAATACACTGATTCATATGAGCATGCAGTAGAACACTGTACAGACAGAAACAGACAGATAAATGAGCCCGAGACCTTCAGAAACTAAGAACCAGCTCAGAGCTGCAGAGGAAGCTGGGAGGCTGCGTCTGCTGCCCTGTGAGCGGTCACATCACACAAGTTAAGCAGTGTGATTGGTGGTGATGGTCAGGTGATCGACAGCTGTGCATGGACTACATGGTCCCATGGAGCACGGTGTCATTCAGTTGTTGTTGTCGGATGGTCGTGTGTCTGCAGCCTGGTCCACTGTCACTGACACGCTCCCCGGTGATATCGTCACCTGGAGTTTATCCACGCTGGTGAATAATGGAAACAGCCTCTCAGTGAAGGAGCGTTTAAAGGTGTGTGTGTAAAGGTGTTTGTTAGCATCAGCATCAGAGAACAGCAGCCTCCTTTTCTTCCAGTCCAGACTCACTCTGATCCTCTGGATCCTCTTTTTAAAGGACAGGTCAGTCAGCCTGTCCGGTGACTGCGCTCTGTATTTATCTTCATAGAACAGCAGTCCCCACAGTCCAGACTCTATGGCTCCCTTCCTCTGTGCAGACTCTGCTAACACACCCAGTCCCCAGCCTGCACTACCCCCAACATGGACCTCCCAGCTGTGAGTGCCTGAGTCGAAGCCCTCTGAGCTCACCACAGAGCAGTATTCGTCGAACCTCTCTGGATTATCAGGAAGCTTCTGTTCGTCTCCTCGCCTCACGCTGGTCAGATCTTCAGACAGGATGAGGTCTGGATCAGCAGTGTTTGGGTCCAGAATCAGAGGACTGTAGGAGACCATGTCCTTCATCTTGTTCCAGATGTTGAAGGTCAGGTTGCCCAGGTGTTTAGCCTGGTCTATCAGAGCTCCTGAGGGCAGCTGTGGATCATCCAGCAGGGGGCAGCGCTGGACTCTTTCCACTGCAGCCTTGTAGTTGAGCAGGAATGAGACGTCTCCGGCTCTCAGCTCCTCCTCTGTGGCTCTGACTGTGTCTGAAAGAGCTGCCATCTCTCTGCTCAGAGCCCCCATCTTCTTCCTCATCAGCCCACTCTTCTGCTCCTCTTCCTCCCTCAGTGCAGCCACCCTGGCCTCCTCTTCCTCTGCTAGAAACTGGTGCAGCTTCTCAAACTGCTCCTTAATCTGCCTCTCTGTGTGTCGGGCCTGGACCTTAATGTGTTCTGCTGTTTGATCAAACTTCACTTTAACTCTTCCACAAACCTTTAACTTCTCCTTTAAGGGCTGCAGAGCTTCCTCCAGCTCCTTCCTGTACGGTTGCACAGCTTCATCAATGGGTCTGAATTTGTGGTTGGAGTGTTTTTCTGAAACGCTGCAGACGACACACACTGGCTGCTGATGGTCCAGACAGAAGACTTTCAGCTTCTCAGAGTGCAGACTGCAGAGAGCCTCTGAAGCTCTTGGATCGTCCTCTTCTTTCTGATCTTTCTGATCATTCTGATCTCTCTGCTGTAAGAAGCTCTCGCACAGGTTCTTCAGCACCAAGTTCACAGGAGGATCTTCTCTTGAAGATCGTCTCTTACAGACTGGACACTCGTGTGTTGGATTCTTTTCCCACCATCTCTGCAGACAGTCTTTACAGAAGCTGTGGCTACATGACAGAACAACAGGAAGCCTGTATATGTCGTGACAGACTGAACAGCAGAGATCCTCCTCTGATCTGGAATCCATTTAGTCTGTGAGGGAAGACAGAAGTACAGTCAGTCCTGGCTCCCCTCCTCCTCTGCTGCCCCGAAATGAAACCTCCTGTGAGTCCGGCTTCTGGGTAAACTCACCTTCACTGTGTGTGGAGCTCGAAGCAGCGCTGTTTCCTCTCTTGTAGCTGGAGTCACTCAGAGGAAGATCAGTCTGATCAGCTGCATTTCAGGCAGTGATGAAGGACTAAATGTTTCCTGGTTTGTCTCAGGTGAGTCAGGCGAGGGGCGGAGCTACATGTCTGATAAAGGTCTGATAAACTTAACCCTTGTGCGTCATTGGGGACTTTTTTGTCCATTTGGGTAATTTTTGCCTCTTTACCTGGCCACCATTTTATCTGTGTTGGTGCATATGGCACAATTTTTTGTAACAAAGACTCTCTCTAGACACATTTTAGAATTCCAATTCAAATTTTTCAAATACATCACCAGAACATGGTGAAACAAATTTACTACCCTTTTGTATCATTCGTGGACAAAAACGTCCACTTCCAAAAAACTGCTATAAAAACTGAACAGATTAATGTTTTTTCCACAAAACATCAGCCAAAATATTGAGTTTGATGCATTATTAGTTTTTGTGTAGCAGCAGTTTAAAATGGTATTTTCCACTTAGGCTAATCTTTGACATATCCATGACAGATATAAATATACTGCCTCAGCCACCTAACTTTTGTTTTGTGGAAAATAACTCATTTTTTGTGTTTTCTTCATAAAAAATTACTGTGACATCAAGTAATCAAACTGGCATTTAAAGGGTTAAATTCCTCAAAATGATTTAATGTTTGGTAGTTTTGAACACGGCTGAAGTTGTTTAACATATTTATGCAGAAAAAAGTAAGAAAAAATATTTATCTGTTAATTTTTTATAGCAGTTTTTTGGAAGTGGACGTTTTTGTCCACGAATGACACATATGCTCTTCACACATAAAGCTTGGCTTGACTTGACTTGAGCGTCGGGATGTGCATGCAGACCTACATGCTGCCAGTGACCTCAGTTCTTCTGAGTTCTCCTGAGTTGGTCTGCGACAGGCAGCATCTCTCTCTGAGCTGTTCCACACGTCGGTCTGAATGTCCTCTGACAGTGAACAGCTGTATATGATATGAAGGGCACAGAGTGCACCAACACAATCATAATCAGTTCTGCCTAATCAGTAAAGAAAACAAGCCTGAGCAGGAAACAGCCTGTGAAGCCTACCTGTTTATCTCTGAAGCAGCCTGGCTGTCATCCAGCAGCGATGACGCAGACCTGATGGGGGAAACCCCCGGTGGACAGCTGACCTGAGTCAGGCTGCACTGACCTTTCACTGGGAAACACCTACTTCTGTCCATCTGTGTGGGGACAGGAGCACAGAAGGTTTGTAATGTGTCTTCAGACTGAAACCAAGTCAGAGAAGAAGAAGAAGAAGAAGTAGTACATACATAGTTTCATGTGTGTTACTACATTTGTATCATTTTGTGTGTCATTTCCCACCATATTAGTGTTAGGACCACCACCACCCTGAGCCTGCCTCTCCATGCTGACCTCAGTTACAGCGAGGCAGTGAAGATTAAGCCTGCAGGCCTCCTCTGAAACACCTTGACCTCATTTCCACCATCCTCCTCTGGATTCCTGCCTCACAGTTAATCAAATATGTTAATTCATTTGAACAAACACATTGATTATCGGATGGATGGATTGTTACTTTGTGCTTGTGTACCTCTCCAGGTTTCCTCTCTGTCCAAGAACAGGTCAAAAACCATTAAGACCGTCTCTTAGCGTCTCCTAGAAGGCAGTCGACAGGACAACTGTTGCTCAACAGTTATTCTGTGTTGTGCAGTCAAGAAAAACTACAGTGGTTCCACAGTTACTAATAGAATAGACATTTACCATCAAGAACAGCGGACACAGTCAGTCAGACCAACACAGGTCAGTATGGAGACATTTAGAGTCTCACACAGACCCCCCCTCCCACTAAACAGTTAGAGCTGATGGAGCTGATGGAGGAGCAGAGGAACGTCTTCAAGAGGACTCTACAAGTCCAGATGCTGCAACCTCCTGAATGAAGAAGACCTGGATGACTGAGACTCTTCATCAACACGTCCTAGTCGTACTTCCTGTTGTATTTGTCAGAGGTACTTCCTGCTCTGTGACTGTGTGTTCTGTGCTGTGATCTCTGGCTTTCGGATCTTATCCACGGTCTTGAGCAGCTATTTGTTCTGCAGTTCACTTCTGTCTGAGATTTTAAAGTATTCCTAACAGCCGGCATGATAACAGAACAGGAGCGTGCAGACAGATAAGACCTGGCTGTGGTATGGAAACAGGTTCAACAAGTCAGTGGTGTAGGAGGAAACCTCTGCTGAGGGTTTGTTTTGCTTTCAGGAGACGTGACTTAAGGCTCACCTTTATTTGAATGTGTGATGGTGTGTATCCAGGTGGAAACGTGGTTTTATTCAGAAAGGACTGTGTGCAGATGGAACCTTGTTTTTGTGTGATGCGTTCAGAGTAATCAGGGCAGCGCTGCAGGAGATGAATGGAGCAGAGAGCTGCTGGCTGATGAATCTTCTGGGCTTAATTATCGTCTTCTTCACACTTTGCTTTCCTCCTCACAATATTCCATCCATCACGGCCTGCAGGGTTACTGTCACTCCTCCTCTCCTCGTTCACCAGTGTGCCACTGCATTGATCACTACAGCATATCATCTTGTAGTGCTGTTTATTGTATGTTACAGTACATGTAACATCAGCTGTGACTGCAGTGAGGTGCCAG
This sequence comes from Parambassis ranga, assembly GCF_900634625.1. Classification (NCBI taxonomy): domain Eukaryota; kingdom Metazoa; phylum Chordata; class Actinopteri; family Ambassidae; genus Parambassis; species Parambassis ranga. The sequence continues at coordinate 12,689,213 of NC_041038.1, read as the reverse complement.
TTGGTGATGGTAAGAAGCAGCATTCATCTCTGTCCTGGTGTTACAGCGACTCCCTGCTTTCTGCCCTCAGCATCAGTTTTTTATTCCTCTTTATTTCCCTCGCCTCCTCTGAATAAAAATGTGTGCCGCCCGGCCGTTTCACTCTCAGACCCCTTGGGCGAGGCTTAGAGCATGAATCAAGATAGTAGCTGAGCATGTGGCTCAGACAGAAAACACACTCCATCTCAATATTCCCTGTTTACCCCCAGCTTTATCTTCATTACGTGTTGCAGCGTGGATCCACTGATAAGATGCTGGAAAGTGATGCGCAGCCTGATACCACTCTGGGGCCAGAAAGATACTCTCTGGGTCCTTCCCATCTCTGAAGGATCCTGTGTGTGTGTGTGTTTCTACCTACAGAGGAGACAGGCCAACAGACTGAAAGAGACTCATCTTAATGGCCCAGGAGGAGTCTGTTTTATTTAGTTCAAATGTTCACTTGGACTTACGGAGCTTCCTCCTGCACACACCACACATCCTGACTGTAGCAGAAACCATGTCTGAACTGTGCCACAGGAGCAGAGCAAGCTGAGACGAAGGCCTGTCATATTCCAAACTCCAACACATGAAGGCAGTCGGGTGAAAATACTAAACCCAGAGACTTAGTTCTACATCCAGCAGCATGTGTTGAAGTTGACATCCACATCCATGCATGGACCTTCAGGTGCAACACATGACGTGCTATGAAACATCGGGTGCATGCTTTATGAAACCCACAGGACCTCTGCAGGCAGCATCCTGCTGGCAGGCGTGGATGAACACGCCAGTCTCTGCAGACTCTGCTCAGTGCCTCTAAGACAAGCAATATAACCAACACACTGTGTGTGTGTGTGTGTGTGTGTGTGTGAATAAACATGAGGGTGAGTCTTCTTTATATTGGTGCATCACGATCTGCACAGGATGAGGGGGAGAGCTCTGAGGGGGAGAGCTGGAATGGAGCAGAATATGATTATTGGGAAAATAAAGAACATGAGGACACGAGGAGAGGAGTGTGTGTGTGTGTGTGTGTGTGTGTGTGAGGGTGAAGAAGGCAAAACCAGGGATGAGAGTAATCACAGAGGACAGGATGAAGATGAGCTGGAAGAATTAGAAAGTGGAGGGAATGCAGAGGAAGAAGAGTTGGAGTGAACGGATTAGCCTCACGTGGGCAACGGCTGAAAATCCAAACAGTGAGGAGGTTCATCCAGCCGCATCTTTAAAATGTAAGCTACAATGAGAGGCAGATGTTAGATAAGCATAAATAAATAAACAGCACAAGACCAGCAGAGGATGAGGAGGCAGTGGAGGAGAAGGAGGAGAAAAAAAGGGAGGAGAGCCGTGTTATGTGTTGGAGCTTCAGGAGCGCTGTGATGTGTTTGGGTCTCAGAGAGCTTCATGTTCCTTCATCAGTGTGAGAGAATATGAGATCCATGCAGAGGGGTCTCCAGCTGATGATGACAGGAGGAGCAGTGCAGCAGAGAGAAGCAGCACGCCGAGGCCGGCGAGGTGAAGCTGCAGGTTTTAGCAGACTTTCATTTAAAGGAAGAGTCTGTGGATGCTCTCATTCCTCCAGGTCATAGTCATGTCCTAGAGCTGGACTGAAGACTGTTTTACTGACATTGTAGGGTTAGGTGTCCTCTCTGTGAGCTGTTAATCTGTCCTCCAGGGCACAAACTTATCAGTCAGCACTCACTCTGTGGGAGGAGAGCTGTTTACCTCGCTGCTGAATAAACTGACGTCTAAGTGAGAAAAACAAAGTTTGGAAAAAGTCGAGCAGAAATCTAAAACATCCAAACCGCTCACGCTCACTAATGACCCCCCGCCGTTCCTCCCACTCAGCCAGGCAGGTTGACTGCAAACATGCAGGAGAGCCAATCAGAGGCACCTCTGTGCAGCGTCCCACCGTCTGCCCGAGGAGACGCCGGCTGATGGTGGAGGCGGAGTAAAGATGGCAGGAAACACGTCGCTGTCACACTCCCTGTGATAACAGCCTCCACATGTGATAAGTGCAAGACGTGCCGTGTCGAACATGGGGCAGAGGACAGCCGACGCTGGGGACAAATTAGACTTCAAAGTCTTATTAGCTGCTTCTGTGGCGCAGCAGCTAAACCCAGAATAGGTCTGCAGGCGAATCTGCTCACACGGTAATTATTGTGTTAGATAACTGAGCGGCGGAGTGACATCAAAGCTGCTCGACCAAAATACACACAGAGCTGATAGAGCGCACTTAAAAACACACACGCCCTTTATGTTTCAAAGAAAACCTTCCTGCAGCACTTCTTCTGAAAATGACTCCGAAACTTTGCTGAGTTTAAATCCATCTGACTTCCTGTTTTATTAGCAGTGATATTCATATCTATCAGGTCAGAGGTCACTAATTCATATCTATCAGGTCAGAGGTCACTAATTCATATCTATCAGGTCAGAGGTCACTAATTCATATCTATCAGGTCAGAGGTCACTAATTCATATCTATCAGGTCAGAGGTCAGCTCTGTGACTTCATGAAGAAACACTTTAACAACATGTTCAGGCAAAGTGTCAGTCTGTCCTCCTGTCTGTGCTCCTGTCTGTGCCTCTCTGTCCTCCTGTCTGTCCTCCTGTCTGTGCTCCTGTCTGTGCCTCTGTCTGTCCTCCTGTCTGTGCCTCTGTCTGTGCCTCTGTCTGTCCTCCTGTCTGTGCTCCTGTCTGTGCCTCTGTCTGTCCTCCTGTCTGTCCTCCTGTCTGTGCCTCTGTCGGTGCTCCTGTCTGTGCTCCTGTCTGTCCTCCTGTCTGTGCTCCTGTCTGTCCTCCTGTCTGTGCTCCTGTCTGTGCCTCTGTCTGTGCTCCTGTCTGTCCTCCTGTCTGTCCTCCTGCCTGTGCTCCTGTCTGTCCTCCTGTCTGTCCTCCTGTCTGTGCCTCCTGTCTGTGCTCCTGTCGGTGCTCCTGTCTGTGCCTCTGTCTGTCCTCCTGTCTGTCCTCCTGTCGGTGCCTCTGTCTGTGCCCCTGTCTGTCCTCCTGTCTGTCCTCCTGTCTGTGCTCCTGTCTGTGCCTCTGTGACAATAACTGATATGAACTAATGAGTAGGGAAAAGAGGAGGAGGAGCAACAGCAGCTTACTGAAGCAGCACCATGGGTGAAATAAATTGGATGCGCTAAATGGGGCGTGAAGGTGGAGGATTGATGAACAGGCAGACGCGGGAAGGAGGCAGGACATGGATGTACCGACATTCATTCTGTTAGTCATCATCATAGCTCTTAGAACAGACAAGAAAGCTACAGCTGATCAGACTGAGCACATCAAACAAAGTTACTCTGAGCTCTCTTCTCAGTATCAAATGCTAATATACGTCGAGCACCACTACAGCAGCAGACAATTTAAATAAAGGCACTTCCTGACTGGACTCTGATTGGTCAGAACTGACAGCACTTCCTGACTGGACTCTGATTGGTCAGAACTGACAGCACTTCCTGACTGGACTCTGATTGGTCCAGCTTGAAGCAGGAAGATGGAGTTGATTTAATAACAGATCACATTTAATAAATCAGGTTATGGGCAGGACACTCTTTCTGCTAAGCTAGCTGGCTTTAATCAGATTACCAAAGTTAAAGCTAACCTATCAAAGGTTTGGTTGCGGCTGTATAAACCAATGTGTCAGACAGAGGTCCAACACGATCTGGAATAATAAAAGAACTTCAGTATGCCCGCCTCCACAGATCCTGTGTTCTACCTCCATACAAAGTTTGCTGGACAGTTCAGGCAGCCAGGAGACATCCTGCTTTGGCTGCAGCAGTCACTGATAAAGTGCCTTGCTCGAGGGCATCCTCACCAGCAATGAGACCATTAATCACCTGCTTCTCGCTGTCAGATGTTCTCATGTGGCCCATCAGTGGAACCTGCAGGACGTGCCTGCACAGAGCGGCGCCTCCACGCTGCTGCAGCCGCCTCACCGAGCTGAAAGATGTTCAATAAAGAATGGCGTCAGTGGCAGACCGTGCTGTATATTTAATGTGCCACGTTCACGCACTTACAGTCTTCTACCATAACAGAGCCGCTTGATCTGACTGAAGAGTTGTCAGAGGGACAGACGGACGCTTCATTTTTCTGGCAGCTGTGAGCGCTGATGGTTCGTGTTCGGGGACTTCCATGCCAACAAACAGACAGCATGAGGAATGACTTTAGAATCAGAGCCAGCTCTGCTCAGAGGCAGCGCATCCTCACAGCTTCACATCACCTAATGCTGTGGGTGCCTCAGTTTTAACCTTCATCTGGGACCATAATCAAGGATGTGTCCATTCTGAGTGACAGACAGGCCATGATCCCACCAGCTTCCTGCTTCCACCTCAGCTCCACCTGCACTCCGCCTCTTTGCCTGTGTTTGGATTAACAGGGAGTTAAGGTGGAATTGGTCACTGCCAATGTGGCAGAGGGTGGAGCAGAAGACAGGCGGTGTAAAAGATGCAGCAACAGCCAGAACAGAACGGAAGAGATAACCCGGAGCAGCAGCTCTGAAACAGCGCCTCACTCAGACACCTGAAGCTGTCCTCCTCCCGCCATGTTCTGAAGTCATGTGACATGACAGCCTTCTACACAACTAGCAAAGTCAGTCTGTGTGTGTGTGTGTGTGTCTCTCATTGATCCTTGACTGCGCAGCGAGCAAACAGACAAACAAGCGGTAAAACAAATGGCGTCTGTCTCCGGGCCCAGCTCTAATGTAGCAGTCAATATTTATATGGATGCTCCTTTCATGTCGCCTCATTTGCTTCCTCATTTAAATGTGCATCAAACGGAGCAGTTTGGAGACACAAAGACAAATCTGATCTGTGTTTATTAGTCGTCAGTGATCAGAGGGAACAAAGCAGAACGTGGTGATGATGATGAGAGCAGTTTGAGCTGTCAGCCTGAACACACTGACTCACTGCATTAATGTTAAACAAATTAACGTTAGACAGTTTATTGACTGCAGAGACTCAGTCTTTGTCTTTGTCCTGAGATCTGTCCGGGGGCTGCCGCAGGTGGATTCAATGAGCCAGCTGCTGCAGCTGACAGCAAAATGTTAGAAATATCACAGGTGACCTGCACAACAAGAAAGAAACGCTCGGATACCTGTGAAGTCTGAAATGATCTTGTAATGCCCGGGCTGGGTTTAGCTGGGTTTAGCTGTGTGGTGCTAACCTCCAACAATCTGCTAAGCTAAGCTGATCCAACAGCAACAAGGACACATTATCACCAGCAGTGATGCTGTGGACCCACTCAGGACATACCCACCACACTCATCCCAGAGTTATGAGTTAATATTCCATCGAGTGTCCTGCACTCCAGGCGCTGCTTGAAATGTGCCGTCGCCTGCGGGGAGCGAGGGAGGAAGACCGCGACCGGCCCTGTACATCACTTTGCTTCACCTCTCACTGCACACACGCTGAATGATAATGATAAAGCTGCTCTCGCTGATATCTCTCGGTTTCTGTTGTTGGCTTATGGAATGATTAGCTATTAAAAAGCTGATCACAGTGCAGGTCAGCTTCACCTCCGTCTGTGTGTGTTTGAAGCACAACACTCACCAGCTATCCGCCTCGCTGATCTCCCCCTCTTCACCCTTCTCTCCCTCTCTTTACCCTCCCACTCTGGCCAGTCATTAATAAAGAGCACCTCCCTCACCTGCCCAATCAGGGCTCAGGAGAGAATCGACTCTCTTGTTAACCCTCCTCCAGCCCAGTTCAAGGCCCTCCTCTCTCCCACTCTCCAGCCTCCTCCACCACCACCAGGTCTAGATTCTAGCGGCCTCCTCCTGCTCCTACTTCCCCACATGTCAGCATGTAGTCCTGAGAAGGGTTAAATGTGGGTTCATGTATTACGCTGCTCATTTCATGTACACCTAGTGGAGGTGGAACCTTTCCTCATGAACCAGCCATCTACAGACTGCGCTCAGGCTGAGCTCTGCCTCTGACCTCCAGACAGAGTCTGATTAGTCACGGCTGTGCTGGAGGCGGCCGCGCTCTGACTCATCCACTTATTAACAGCTCCTCAGCGTTACTTCCTGTGGAGGATCCCAGGAATTACACATGGCTCTGACATGGAGACAAACTGCTTCTGCTTCCTGTGTCCTTTGTCTAAAGGACGTCAGAGGCCTGTCTGAACAGTGTGAGTAAGTTAACCCTTTGAATGAACATGACCTGGAGGCCTGAGAGTCTTCATCAGCACACTGAACTTCAGTCAAACCTTCTTCATCAGCACGTCCCACACTCTGAACTTTACACTTCTTGATCTTTGAAGGATTTCAGGTTTAAATGAGAACGTTCTCTCAGTATCGAGCTGATAAAGGTTGGAAGGATCGCTCCTCTGTGCCGCTGCTCCATGATTGATCATCGTGCTGCTGTTGTTCAGGTGGAACACATAATAAGTCTGATTCACATCAGCCAGTGTGCTTCATCTATTTACTTATTTATTTATTTAGTCACATTTTGAAGAATCTTTCTCTGCTTCAGTTTAGAAAGCAGCCACACCCTCTGTTTACCCACAGATTATTTATTCTATTCTATTTATTCTAAGCTCCCTCAATCTGCACAGGCATCATTAGCTGAGAACACACACACACACACACGCACACACACACACACACACACACACAGAGCTTTCTGCAGGAAATCAACAGGATAAAAACAGAAGTCAAATATCAGATAAACAAACCCGTTGTCTTGTCTTCTTTCTTGTGTGAGTTTATCTTTAAATGAACTTATTGATCTGAGCTGATGGCTTTAAATGAACGTGGCTGTGAGAGGGGTCCGCTCTTAGCAGGCTGCGTTGCCTTTATGGCACTAATTGCTTCAGCTAGCAAGGAGGCAGGCCCCCACCACCCTCCACTGGTAACCAGCTGTCGGGTTAACGACCCGAGGGTGCTGCACAAACACACAACGCACACACAACGCACACACAGAGGCACGCTCAGTCTGAGCATCAACTGTTCAAGTGGTCATGGAAGGAGAACGAAGGACAAAGCACAAGAGTCTGTGAGTCTGTGACGGTGACTGACAGATCATTCATCCAATCACCTGCAGAGTCGGGTAAAAAGTGCTGGTCCCTTAGGAACAGGACCTCCGTGAGAACATCCACCTGGGCTGCTTAATCTCTGGAAAAAGGAATGACATCCACCTCAGGTCTCAGATCTGGCTCTACAGGACCAAACCTGTCCCCCCTCTGCCACCGTCACCGCCTGAGCTCACAGACTGTCCCCCTGGAGTGAGACCAGCTGATTCCAGGTGTTTCTGTGTCACGGAGCAGGATTATCAGGAGGTCCTGCCTGTGTTTCTGAGATGAACATGAAGGTTCAGGAGTCCTATAAGAACTGCCCCTGGACACCTGTGTCCCTTTTATGTTGACTCTTGGACAAAAGCATCAGAGTGAGACTTCACATCAAACCTTCATTTTTTAGGACCTGAGCCTCTGTCGGTCTCCTCACAGAGACATCCAACAAAGACGTCCACTGTCTCCTCTGCTGCACGTGTCCTCTCATCAAGCCGCTGCTTTCATCAGTGGGACAAATGGACTCACTGTCTGCTGTTAATGAGGTGTCCCCGTTCCTCTGTTGGTGTCATGCCTAATGGACAATCAAAGGGTTGCTAGGCAGAGGACCTGCGGACCAGCTCCGGCTGTGGAAGACACAGACATGAAAAGCATCAACGTGACTCTGCACGAGCGTGAAGGAGTTAAACAGCCTGCCACTCTGATCTGAATCTGCTTCTGTTTCCAGGGCTGCACTGTAGATAAATTCCCTCTAATTAATATGTAAATGTGCTGACATTTATCACAGAGTTCTGTTTATTCAAGTGCTGCCATCTAATGACTGCAGCCTCCAGCTGCTGCAAGCGCAGTATCAGGCCTCAGACACTGGAGGACCCCAGACAGCCTTTGTGTCCAGCTGTAAACATGTCCCTGCTGTAAAGACGGCTCACTTTCACATCCAGCCTCTAGTGGACACTGGAGGAAGCTGTGAGATAACAGCGCTACGAACCAGGCCGATCACAGCGATCACAGAGGAGGGACGCATCAGACTTTGTGCTTTATCTGTGGTTCCACATCACATCAGGGCGAGCCTTTAAAAATGCAGGACGTGTCTGCAGAGGTGGACTAAAGAATGCCTGGAAAGGACGCGAGGCTCACCTCAGACTGACTCACAGATAAAAACCACTCTCGCTGATGCAACAGGCTGGAAACCAGGAGGACAGAGCCGGCCTGCTGAAGACTGGCGGCGCATTAAAGCTGACTTAACGCCGTCTTCTACTGAAGAGAGTGCAGACTTAAAGGCAGATGCCACAGACGGTTAGCATCCTGATCCTCTGACCTCGGGCTGCTCGCAGAGGTGAGAACAAACCTGATGGAAACCCACAGAGGGACTCAGGCTGGATCAGTCTGACAGGGTTAGAGGCGCTTCAGTGTCAGAAAGAGTCGGCTCTTCATCATCAGCACCGCGACATGGATGAAGCCTGAAGTTTGATTCAGACATTAAAGGCCAGTAATAAGAACGACAGCTTTGTTTTTACATCATGTCTCTGATGTTTCGAACATGGATGACGTCTGTTTTTGGTGGCGGCCTGGTTGTCATGGTAACAGTCAGCCTCAGCATGTGACGTTTTCTTTTTGTCATCAGCATGAGTCGAAACAGTGCTGCTAACAAAACACTTTATATAGAGTGTGTGTGTGTCTGTGTGTGTGTCTGTGTCTGTCTTTGTGTGTCTCTGTGTCTGTCTTTGTGTGTGTCTGTGTGTGTGAGTGTGTGTCTGTGTGTCTCTGTGTGTGTCTGTGTGAGTGTGTGAGTGTCTCTGTGTGTGTCTGTGTCTCTGTGTGTGTATCTTTGTGTGTCTGTGTGTGTGTCTCTGTCTGTGTCAGTGTGCGTGTGTCTGTGTGTGTCTGTGTTTGTGTGTGTGTCTGTGTGTGTGTGTGTGTCTGTGTTTGTGTGTGTCTGTTTGTGTGTGTGTTTGTGTGTCTCTGAGTGTTTCTGTGTGTGTCTGTCTGTGTGTCTGTGTGCGTCTCTGTGTGTCTGTCTGTGTGTCTCTGTGTGTCTGTCTGTGTGTCTCTGTGTCTGTGTGTGTGTGTGTCTCTGTGTCTGTGTGTGTCTGTGCGTCTCTGTGTGTCTCTGTGTGTCTGTCTGTGTGTCTGTGTGTGTGTGTGTGTGTGTGTGTGTGTCTGTGTGTGTGTGTGTCTGTGTGTGTCTGTGTTTGTGTCTGTGTTTGTGTGTGTCTCTGTGTGTCTCTGTGTGTCTCTGTGTGTATCTCTGTGTGTCTCTGTGTGTCTGTCTGTGTGTGTGTGTGTGTGTGTGTGTGTGTGTGTGTGTGTCTGTGTGTGTGTGTGTCTGTGTCTGTGTGTGTCTGTGTTTGTGTGTGTCTGTGTTTGTGTGTGTCTCTGTGTGTCTGTCTGTGTGTCTCTGTGTGTGTCTGTCTGTGTGTGTGTTGCCAGGGCAGTAAGCATACAGTCACCAGTGAGGAAGACTCTGATTGATGGCGTGTCTCTCAGGACTCTGTTTAAAGGGGGTCTGGCCTTCAGCCACAGGAGCGTGTAATAACTGCTGAGGAATTTCAATGGCCTCAAACCCTCTGAGATCTCCACCCTCGCCTCCTCTCCATCCATCTCCCGCTCCGCCCGGCCCATTTGTCAGACTTCCTCTCAGTTCTGCTCGCTCAGCTCAGGTCTGGTGAATCTGCCGTGCTCAGTGCAGGGATGGAGGATCGTCACAGCTGGAGGGGTGTGTCTGTCTGTGTGTGTCTGTGTGTGTGTGTATAGGAGGCCTCGGGTTTGAAGGCCCCGAACTAAACTAAGTCTGCTGACGTGGTCGTCATGCTGCTCACCTTCATCCCTGCTTCTTTGTGCTGCTATAAATACACAGCATGTGTGACTTCATCCCACATGTCTGAAAACATGTATGGTTACAGCTCTGCCCACACACACAGACACACAGACACACACACACAGACACACACACACAGACACACACAGACACACACACACAGACACACACACACACACAGACACACACACACAGACACACACACACAGACACACACAGACACACACACACACACAGACACACACACCCGCTCCTGTACTCACACCTTCATCTCTGCGCTTCATGTGTTTGGTACATTGTCTGTTAAAGTCAGGTTTCCTCCCACACACACACACACACACACACACACACACACACACACACACACACTGGTTCACAAATCCATCTGTTTGTGTTCAGTCCATAAAACACACACACATGGTGAGTTGGTGTGTGTGTGTGTGAGGCTCACTGAGGCATGATGGGACGTACACGTCCCTCCACACACTGTACAGCACGTCCATGAGCACCGGCTGCCTCCACACTTCATGGCAGTTATCAGAGCGCGGGTCCATTCTCACTGAATAAAGCTCTGAAAGCTTCCGCTGTCATTTACCTTCCCGCTCTTCGCCGTTCACGGCGGTGACGCCGTCGCTGATACGTTTTATGAAGACGTACAAGTGCCATAAAAACGTGTTTAGGTTTCCTCATCTCTCTTATCACCTCCCATGATTCTAATGCTGCCTCTGAAACACTGCTGGGAGGTCTATAAACACACAGTCAAGGCAATACCAGGCGTCCCCAGAGACACACACACAGAGACAGACACACACGCAGACACACACACAGAGACACACACACACACAGACAAAGACAGACACACACACACACACACAGACACACACACACAGACACACACACAGAGACAGACACACAAAGACAGACACACACAGAGACAGACACACACAGAGACAGACACACACAGACAATGACAGACACACACAAAGACAGACACACAGACAGACACACACAAAGACAGACAGACACACACACACACACACACAGACACACACACACAGACACAAAGACAGACACACACAGACACACACAGACACACACACACACAGACACAAAGACAGACACACACAGACACACACAGACACACACACACAGAGACACACACACAAAGACAGACACACACAGACACACACACAGAGACACACAGACACACACACAAAGACAGACACACACAGACACACACAGACACACACACAGAGACACACAGACACACACACAAAGACAGACACACACACACAGACACAAAGACAGACACACACACACAAAGACAGACACACACACACACAGAGACACACACAGACACACACACACAGACACACAAAGACAGACACACACACACACGCACAGACACAAAGACAGACACACACACAGACACACACAAAAAGACACACACAGACATACACACACACAGACACACACACACAGACACACACACAGAGACACACACACACACAGACATACACACACACAGACACACACACACAGACACACACACAGAGACACACACACACACAGACAAAGACAGACACACACACAGAGACAGACACACAAAGACAATGACAGACACACACAGACACAAAGACAGACACACACACAGAGACAGACACACACACACACACACACACAGACAGACACAAAGACAGACACACACACAGAGACAGACACACACACACACACACACAGAGACAGACACACACAGAGACAGACACACACAGACAATGACAGACACACACAAAGACAGACACACACAGACACACACACAAAGACAGACACACACACACAGACACAAAGACAGACACACAGACACACAGAGACACACACACAAAGACAGACACACACAGACACACACACAGAGACACACAGACACAAAGACAGACACACAGACACACAGAGACACACACACAAAGACAGACACACACAGACACACACACACACAGAGACACACACACACACACACACACACACACTCCGTCCTGTCTGCAGTCAGAGTGTGTGTTTAGAATCTCTCAGGTGTTCAGACAGAGATCAGCTGCAGGAAGCTGCAGGTCAGACAGAGCCTCTCTGAGTGTTGGTCATGTGACTCCATCATGGCTTCCTGCTCGCATGAGTTAACATGAGGTTAACAGCAGATTAGAGTCATTTCTGCAGACACCGGCTGGTTTGTCGGCTCTGATGATCTTGTTGTGTTTATTGACGACCTGCAGCTCGAGCGTCTCTAAAGGCAGAAAATCATCTGATTCATCTCGTCACGCTTTGTTATAATCACGTAACCATCAGTTCCACATCACCAGCAAGCCGTGGCTGAAAGTCATGAAAGAGGTCTTAAATACAAGCTGTGCTGCAGGAGACACGTGAGGAGGGACCATCAGACCAGCAACCACAAAGGTCTTCATGCTTTTGTCTCCTCGTCCATCACAGCTGGGCCTGATCACCTGGAGGTTATTTAAGTGTGAACTCTTCTGCTCTCAGACATCTTTTATGACCTGGGTCTGGTCTCTGTGGAGGCCGAGCGACAACCAGACAGCGTGCAGGGGAGGACGTACACTGCTGAATGACTGGTGGCTGTTGAGAGATTCTGCAAACTGGCCCTGCAGGGGGCAGGAGTGTGGGAACAGAGGTGTACCAGTGACCTGCACATTTACACTGAGCTGGTGCTGAGGAGTCTGTGCTGCAGACAGAAGCATGCTGGTGGACATTAGTGGGTCTTTGCAGTGTGAAAGCTCCCTCACAGACTCCTCAGCACCAGGCTGGTTCTGGCAGAGATGTGAGAGCTGCTGTCAACATGCATGAATCCTGATCCGTCTCAGTATCTCTGTGTGTTCATATGAAGCCATTTCCAGGCCCGCTCATCATCATGGATCATCTGGGTTAACACAATCCACAGAGCCCCTGTCCTCCTTTCCTCTGACCCACATCCTGCATCCAGCAGAGGGGTCGAATGAAGGAGCACAGCTGTGGTGACTGAAGACACAGAGGCAGGACATGATCAGAGCTTTAATGGTTCACAATCATTTAAATAACATCTTGTGTCAGGGTAGCAGCTAAATTAGCATCACAAAGAGGATCTTAAAAACACGCTGTTGTCATGTGATCATGTGATCATGTGATATAACGGTTCCAGTGTTCAGTCTGGTGATGATGTGGCGGCAGAATCAGTGAGGCATGTGACACAGAAACAGGAAGCGACGGCTCAGCGAGCTGGTGTCTGACCCGTCTTTGCTAAGAATAGAAAACTGCAGTTCCTCCGGTGTCCACCAGAGGCTCTAGTAGTGACCTCTGTGTTCAAATGTCATCGGGCTGAAATGATCAGAGGACTGAAGGACTCATGTCAAACATGTGACTGTGTGTGATCTCCCTGTTCCCTCTGACCGTCCCAGCAGAGACAGAAGCATCAATCATCCAGGCCTGCGCTCACGTCTTCACGGTCATTACACCCAGGTATCACTTTGTTTGATGATGATTAATTGCTGATTAAAAATGCAACATATAGCACATTAAGATTAATTTCACATCAGTTAATTGGCAGCGTGGATCCTGCAGGATGTGTCCGAGGTCAGCAGCTTTCCTCTTTAGCACCTTATCCGTGCATTGCGCTCCCCGGAGGATGAACCCCCGCCACCCTCAGGTCAGCGTGCTAACACGTGCTAACAGCACTAATGACAGCGCTGTCAGATGGTGAATATGATCGTTGCTGTTAGCCGGGTTATCATTCGGACTGCACGTTAGCCGTGGCGGCGCTCCGCTGTGAGTGGCTCTTCACAGCTCTCGTGATTTCAACAAGTCGTTCACACCATCTTATCTGCACTCCGCTGTAATCGCTCTCTGGCGGCTAATGAAGTCTTCTCTTTTCTTTCTTTTGGCGTGTACGGCGGAGGCCGCCATGCTGCGACCTCGATGCAGAGTGGATTCAGAGTGCGGTGCTCTTTTTCAGCGGCGCTTCATAACAGCGTGATCTGAACGTCTGCAGCGGAGATAAAAACAGCAGCGATCAGTTAAATGCAAATAGAAGCTTCACAGGAGGGAAGAGAGCAGAGCTGTAAACACAGCAGCCGGCAGAGGGCTGATTCATTCACCAAGTGTAACACACACTTTCCTGAATGCTGCCATGAACAGAGTGTGTGTTCTGCTGCTTCATAACACACAGTTTAAAGACTGATTCATCTCTGAAAGCCATCAAGCTGTGAGAGGATACCTGCTCCATGTACGGCTTCATCCGCCTGTGTGTGTCTGTGTGTGTGTGTGTAGCTGCAGAGTGAGCTAAGACCTCGTTCACACTGGGGAAATCAATCCGGCTAGAGCAGGATTCGGGACCTATCTGGATATATATCCGGGTTGATCTCAGTCCACCTCTCGGAGGTGGATCTAGCCGGATCGGCTTACATCTGGCCCAGGTCTGAATGCAAATGCAGCTAGAGAATCCCGCTAGCGACGTGATACTTCCGGTTCACGGGGACAGTGTCCGGGTTGCGTACAGAAGCCGTATGTAAAAAACCGTCGAACTACGACAGCTTTGCCCCGAGTTTATTTCCACAGGGCTACAAAGGAATAAACTGCTTTTAGAACCGAAAAAAATGAAGGAGCGAGCGACACGGCACAAAAAAAACACATGATGCATGAACACGCAGTCCTACCACGGCCTGAACGGACTCTGTATATTACGAGGCACCACCTAGTGGTTTGGAGGACAACAAACAAGCCTGGTTAAACTGGATTGAGCGCAGACACACGTGTGATTGAAAATAGGTCTGAACGTATCCATCTTAAAGGATATCTGGACTCAAACCTGTCACTGCTGGTTAGCTAATGCTAGCTACTGTCAGACTTCCACACCAACCAACCCAGTGACATCACGGTCTGCTGGGACAAGATGGAGGTATACAATGTGGTAATAAAACTGGGATTATGTTAATCCTGAAGCACTGATGGTGTTAAACCTGTTGTTAATTTAAAGATGGATAATCCATCTTTAAATCATACCACGCCATACAGCCAGTGGTTCATTTCCTCAGTAATGATGATCTCAGATATTAATGTTCAGAGGGTGAGATGATCGACTGCAACAGATACAGGAAGTGGTGTGTGTGTCTGTTTGTGTGTGTTTCTGTGTCTGTCTCTGTGCGTGTGTCTGTCTTTGTGTGTGTATGTCTCTGAGTGTGTGTCTGTCTTTGTGTGTGTATGTCTGTGTGTGTGTCTGTGTGTGTTTCTGTGTCTGTCTCTGCGTGTGTCTGTGTGTGTCTGTCTGTGTGTGTCTTTTTGTGTGTGTCTGTCTGTCTTTGTGTCTGTGCGTGTGTGTGTGTGTCTGTGTCTGTCTTTGTGTGTATGTGTGTGTGTCTGTGTGTGTGTGTGTGTGTGTGTGTGTCTGTGTGTCTGTGTGTGTGTGTATGTGTGTGTGTCTGTGTGTGTGTGTGTGTGTGTGTGTGTGTGTGTGTGTGGAGGACTGTATGCTGCAGAGGGTAAAAACATGCAGACGGCTCCTTTAAACTTTTCCTTTGTTATGCTCTCTCCTGTCAGTCTGTCTGTCTTCAGCTCTTCTTTGTCAATCCTTTATGTTCCAGTCTGTCTCTCTCTTTGTGTGTGTGTGTCTCTCTCTCTCTCTCTCACACACACACACACACAGCCAATCCTCAGCACTGTCTCCTATAATTATTACTGAATTATCATCACAATCAAAGGCTCCATTATCACTGTTGTGACTTTGGCCTCTTAATTCTTCCCCACTCTCTCTCTGCCTCCTCTCTTTCAGCTATTATCAGCTCGGCGGTGGGAAGGCAACAGTGTGTGTGTGTGTGTGTGTCCTTGCCTGACAGATTGCGGCTGTAATGAATGTGTGTGATTCCTCGGCACTCGTGGCATTTTAATTGAATTTTTTATTTTGAGCTCTTCAGGACGGGGATGAGTCAGTGTGGGGGAGGGGTGAAGGTGTGTGTGTGTGTGTGTGTGTTTGTTCAGTCTGAAAGGTGTGAGTGAGCACTGATGATGAGTCAGAGTGTGTGTCGGCTGTACAGAAAGTCCTGCTGAGCTCTGGTTGTTTTCTTCATCAGCTGACTCGGTCTTCTCCTGTCGGAGCTTCCACTCTGTTTGTACTGAAGTTACAGAGAAAGAAAAGCTGTAGACGCCCGAGGTCAGAGACAAGAGGGCATCGATTAAAAAGATCAAAAACATCAGAATCCTCTGCTTTAGAGGAGAAGTTACAGAAGACAAATAAAACCTCTCTGCTCCTGCAGGTCTGCCTGTGAATAACCTCACACTGCGTCTTTGTCGGCTGCAGCAAGCTGATTAGAAGTTGCTGCTGAGGACAGATGCAGGTGTGTAACCTGTGCAGGCAGACACACACTGAGCTCCATGTACTGAGCCCGGAACACCAAGCAACGCACAGTCAGTGATCCTCACTCTGCACCTTCCTCATCCTCCTCATCGTCAGACAAAAACAGTTTTTACTTTGGCTTCAGCAAACAATCCATTCATGATCAACAAGCAGAGGAAAAACTGCAGTTCCTCCACTGTCCAGTGGAGTTAGAGCTCCATGTTAAAGCAGCTCCACCTGTTGGCCATGTTTGCATGCACATTAGTGACCTGTGATGGTCCACCAGAAGAAGAAGAAGTCTTCAGGAAGCACAGTGATTCAGGGCTTCTGTACAGATCAATAAACTCATAGATGACCAATAAAATAAATCAGAGAGTCAGGATGGAGAGCAGGAACACTGGCAGGACCAGAGACAGAGACTGTGTCTGTCTGTGTGTCTTTCTGTGTGTGTCTGTCTGTGTGTCTGTAACTTTTTGTTCTCTTCTGTGAGTGCATCAATCAAAGCGATGTCTCACTGGACGTCCTCATCATCTGTGTCAGACTGTTCTGGAATGATTCAGCTCATGTTAATGCCTCTTGTGTGTGTGTGTGTGTGTGGTCATGCATGTAGACATACAGACAGAGGCAGGTCTCTGCGGTGCTGTACTCACTGTAACCATGGCGACGCAGGTTGAGGTGAAATTCATTGTTGCGGCAGTAATGATTTGAATAGCTGGGAGGGTCAGGCGAGTGTCGTATCCACCGGGGGACGTATCGATGTTTACACACTGTAATGGATGTCTGAGCGCGGCGCCCGGCTCAAGTGTTTAACGGAGGATTTTAATGGAAAAGTTTGGCCCTGCGCTGTGAAACCAATCCGCTCTTCAGCCTGTGATGGATCTGTGTTTACAGCATGATGCAGAGCGGCTCGTGATGTCTGATGTTTACTGGAATTAAAATGTGTTTGCAGAACAAATCAGTGTCAGACGGCCAGCGGGGAGGAACAACAACAACACTGTGACACACCGGAGGAGAGTTTAAACTGCAGCCAGTCTGAACACACACACCACAGCACACCGATACACAACACACACTCCGGAGCACAGAACAGACACGCTGCATTTAGCATCACAACAGTAAGCTAGCTGACAGTCTCCTGCAAAGACAGTCTGCTGTCTCAGAAACACAGTGATGGTGTGTGTCATGTGACAGAAACAGGAAGTGAACCTGTTGCATGTGGAGCCTGTAAACCATCATGCTGGAAATGTTTCAGCTGAATTCATCAGATGAAGAAATGCTAAAAATAAGCAGCATCCATCAGGTGCTAACAAGCAGCCGCCTCAAGCTAACGGCGTCGTTTCACTTGTTTACTCTGAGTGAGCCCAAATAATGAATGAGAGTCATCAGAGGACGGCGAAACAGAGGGGGGAGGCGGGGGGCAGTGTGACGGTATGAATGGGTCTGTCATCCATTCACCACGTCTCATCTCTCATTGAAGTGGAGCTGCTGTTAAGAAACACCAAGCTGAAGAGGAAGGAAAGAGAGGAAGAGGAGGGAGGAAGAGTGAAGAGGAGGAGAGTGACACAGAGAGAGGAGGAGGGACGAAGAGAGAAGAGGAGGGAGGAGAAATGAAGAGGAGAAGAGAGGAAGAGTGAAGAGGAGGAGGGAGGAGAAGTGAAGAGGAGGGAGGAGAAGTGAAGAGGAGGGAGGAAGAGTGAAGAGGAGGGAGGAGAAGTGAAGAGGAGGGAGGAAGAGTGAAGAGGAGGAGGGAGGAGAAGTGAAGAGGAGAAGAGAGGAAGAGTGAAGAGGAGGAGAGTGACAGAGAGAGGAGGCTGATGGAGGCCTCTGAGGCTGCAGGCAGCTATAAAACTGTCACTGCAGCCCTTTGATGAGCCCCATTTTTCACTTTTCAGTGGCTGCCACTCATCCTCTGTGTGTGTGTGTGTGTGTGTGTGTGTGTGTGTGTGAGAACATATTGGATTTCCAGCATTATACTCTGTATTTCCACCTCTTCATTCATGGTGTGTGTTTTCATTTGTCCTCCTGGACGCTGGCTTCAGCTCAGTGGACTCCAGCCGTGCTCCTCAGCTGTGCTGTGTGATGAAGGCTGAGTAACTGTTCATGATGACATGATGACTCTTATTTTGTGCTCTGATGGTCGGAGCAGCTCCAACATGGAGAATGAGGCTCCACTTCAGACGTCTTCATGGGTCGTCTCCAGAACTGAGCAGTGTCCTCTGAGGAGTGGGCGGTGTCCTCTGAGGAGCGGGCGGTGTAATGAGGAGTGGGCGGTGTCCTCTGAGGAGCGGGTGGTGTAATTAGGAGCGGGCGGTGTCCTCTGAGGAGCGGGTGGTGTAATGAGGAGTGGGCGGTGTCCTCTGAGGAGCGGGCGGTGTCCTCTGAGGAGCAGGCGGTGTCCTCTGAGGAGCAGGTGGTGTCCTGTCCTCTAAGGAGCGGGTGGTGTCCTCTGAGGAGCGGGTGGTGTAATGAGGAGCGGGTGGTGTCCTGTCCTCTGAGGAGTGGGCGGTGTCCTCTGAGGAGCGGGTAGTGTAATGAGAAGCGGGCGGTGTCCTCTGAGGAGCGGGTGGTGTAATGAGGAGCGGGTGGTGTCCTATGAGGAGCGGGTAGTGTAATGAGGAGCGGGTGGTGTAATGAGGAGCGGGTGGTGTCCTCTGAGGAGCGGATGGTGTAATGAGGAGCGGGCGGTGTCCTCTGAGGAGCGGGTGGTGTAATGAGGAGCGGGTGGTGTCCTCTGAGAAGCGGGCGTTGTCCTCTGAGGAGCAGGTGGTGTCCTGTCCTCTAAGGAGCGGGCGTTGTCCTCTGAGGAGCAGGTGGTGTCCTGTCCTCTAAGGAGTGGGTGGTGTCCTCTGAGGAGCGGGTGGTGTCCTCTGAGGAGCAGGTGGTGTCCTGTCCTCTAAGGAGCGGGTGGTGTCCTCTGAGGAGCGGGTGGTGTCCTCTGAGGAGCGGGTGGTGTAATGAGGCAGCTGGAATGCGTTCAGCATGCAGCAAACAAACAGCAGTGTGGGCTGATCTGCTGTGTGTGGCTCAGTGAACTGATCACTGATATGACAATAAACAGCAGCAAACAAACGGTTAACACGGGGGGCTAGCTTAGCATCAAGTGTTGGGACATGGAACAACGAGCACACATAGAAGAAGCCAGCATGACACACAGTCAGTCAGCTGAACCAGTGTGTGTGTGTGTGTCTGTGTGTGTGACGTTCAGCAGAGTTTAAGGAACAAAACAAAGACAATAATCACAGTGAGGTGCTGCAGCTGCTCATTAACAGTCACAGCTCATTGATCAGCATTCAGAGAACATAACAACCAATCAGCAGCAACAACACGTCAGAGCTTTTATCAGGGAGCTGCTGGCTCCGCCCCCTGGAGTGTGGAGCTGAGGGCCACGCAGGCGGTGTGCGTTTAATCAACACCACACTTCCTGCCTCCGCTCCCTGTGTCTGTCAGGGTGCACTCACTGCTGTGTGTCTGCAGCAACACAACACACACAACACAGAGGATCAGGTTCTGAGGGGGGCCTGGGCACCACACTGATACAACACAACAACAGAGAGACACACAACCACAGCAACGAGACACGCAACAGAAAAACAAAGAGATTACAACTACAAACACACACATAACAACCACAGCCACAACCACAACCCAGCACACAGACACACAGCAACAAGAAGGGCACCACACAACAGCAGGGATGAACACAATAACACAATAACCACAGAGAAGAACAACACACCATAACACCACAACAAAAGACACAATAACACACAAAAGGCAGACTGCTGGTGTCAGACGTCATGTGGAGCTGCAGAAACCGAAGGTTCACAACACAAAATACAACATCAGCAGGCTAACAAGGACACACACAGACACACACTGCAGCGCATACAGGCGAGCAGCAGTCCCAGCTGCCACACAGAAAGGTCATCCCTGTTTCCAAAGCGTGTGTCTGACTTCACACCGACTGAAAAGAAGACGAGATGCTGCCCAGTTACAAACACAAAGATCCAGAGCTCCTGAGAGCTGCGGGCCGCTCCGCCTGTGTGTGTGTGTGTGTGTGTGTGTGTGTGTCTCAGCCCTGTGAGGGGCTGGAGACTCCTCAGGCAGGCCGGCCTCCTCTCTGCTCCTGGAGACCACAGACGCCTCTTATAGTTTGAAACGCAGCTGATTGTGCTGGACTACAGCCCATGATCCACAAAAACACAGACCTCAGGAGGGGATCGATCTGAGCCAATAGAAATGGAGGGCAGCCGCCTGCCTCATGGTGATCCATCTGTGTCTAACACACACTCACACAGCCAGGTGAGGCCGGCTGCTGCTCTGAAGTGTTTAAACAGAAGCAGACGGTAGATCCTCCACACTGCCGGTCAGTCCGCAGAGAAGACCACGACAAGCCGACCAATCAGCCGCCAGGCGCTCCCATCAATGAGCCGCTGCTCCGACTGAGAGAGCTCCAATAAAGAGGAAGTCCTTGTGATGTCACACACTGACTGACACACTCCATGTTCTCATGAAACACCTTAAAGACCTCCACCTGGACTCATCAGCAGGTGGAGGAACCTTTATAAACTAGCATGCTAGCTGTTAGCATGTGTAATATCACTATTGACCACTGGATGGAGCAGTGAGTCAGTCTGTCCTCAGTCCATCCACAGAGGTAGGTTCAGAGGTGTCGGTGTCTCTGGTCCAGAAGCCTCCAGCAGCAGCCTGTGTGATGGTCTGCTGGATCAGATCCGTGCTCTCTGCTGGCTGCAGGGACCCGGCTTCTAGTCCTCCACGCTGCCTGATGTCTCTGTGTGAGGAAGAGGAGGCTCCAGCCTGCTCCTCCTCCTCCTCCTCACTGGTGGAGCTCACGCTGCAGCCTCCAGATTCCAGACTTTCCAATGCAGAGGTGTTGCAGTTCACAGTGCAGCCTGTAGGGGCCCCACAGAGCTCCAGGTTAAAATGTCCAACGTTACAGCACAGATAGAGAGCCGTGGATCTGAGTCACAGGTCAGACCAGGTGTGCAGTGTGTGGAGCTGCTGATGAGGCCGTGCAGACGTCATGGGAACAGAGCTGGGTTCGTCTCCTCGCTGCCTCCGCAGCTGCACAGCTAACCAGCATGGAGAATGAGTGGAGGCCCAGCAGCCATCTGTGTGCTGCTTGGTGGGACCCTCTGCCACAACGACAGAGCTCCGCAGAATGCTGATGAAGCACTCACAGATGGAGGTGCAGCTCCAGCTGATACAGTGGATCACATACTGCCGCTCACACACAACCAACATTTGTCAGGTCATTAAGCTTCCACACACGTCCTTATACATGTAATATACAAATGTTAACAGAGGTCAGAGGTCAGAGGACATCATGTCAGTGACCTCAGCGTGTTTGTTTCCTTTACTTCAAGTTCAGGAACAGGCTGCGGACATCAGCTGATAAATACCTCAGAGCAGGATCAATACCTGAGAGCCGCCCTCTGCAGACACATGACCGCTGCATGTGGACGGGGCGTGACGGAGCGCCTCTCAGCTGGAACCTGCTCTTCCTGTTTGTTGGTTTGCTGCGGTGAACATGGCCGCTGTGCTTCATCCAGGTGTGTGTGTGTGTGTGTGTGTGACAGGAGAGAGGTGAAACACACACACTCCATCACTCAGAAGTGTTCTCACTGCTGCTCTCTGCTCAGGCTGAATGATAAAGTGGAGATAATACACAGTCAAAGAGGAGCAAAGTGAGCTGCAGCTGCTGAGTCATAAATACAGATATGAAATCAAAAGCAGCGCACACACGAGGCAGCGGGCTCAACTTCAGACTTCCTCTCATCAGATGGAACATAAATCCAAATGGATTTTGAATGAATGAATAATGCAGTACAATTACACAGTTCACCTCAAAACCAAAAAGGGAACAGGCTGAAGCATCTAGCTTATTTTATCCTTAAATTCCCTAGATTCACCCAAAAGATTTTACTAAATTAAATCACACACCAGCAATGTTTGTTTTTTTTTAACATAATTTACCTTTAGGTTTTTCTTTTACATTTCCTTGTAGTCATTAATTAACTTAAATTTTAACGATTTTCTGAACTTTAACAAAGTCTAAAAACACTCTACGAGTCCAGACGCCTTGCTTCAATCTTCTCTACTTATTTTTAACAAAGAACTGCTTGATTTAAAATGATCATTCCACAGCTTAAAACAGAAATACATCTCCGCTTGACATTAGCTCTTACTTTACATCTCTCCAAAATAAATAAACCTCTTAAATTCAAATGCCCATCTCTGAATTTAAATAACTCTTGTAGGCTAGAAGGACGATGTTTGTTCTTGGCACGAAATGGTATTTCCAGTGTTTTTAAATATACAATGTCCATCAATCTTAAAGCATCGGACTCCATGAAAAGCTTATTAGTTCACAGTATGAGGCTTTGTTTATAGCTTCACTATTGGATCAATAATTGTTTTACCAATCTGACCTGTATGGTAACAAGTGATGAGGACAATATAAACAGATTCTATATTCTATAGATTATGCCCATAGATTTAGATTACTTTTCATATATTCTATATGTGGTTTCCAACAAAGTGTGTGGTGTATTGTAACTCCTAGGAACTTATTCTCATAAACCCTTTCTATTTCGGATCCACTTACAAACAACTTTATTTCTTGTTTTGCTTGACCTGCTCCAAAAAACATACATTTTCTTTTCTTTTCATTTAATTTGTTTCAATCAAACCACTTTTTAAGCAGCTTAATTCTTTTTGAACTGTAAGTGTTAAGTAGCGTTTGTTTCAACCACAACCAGAACATATAAATGAGTGTCATCTGCAAACAACAAACTTTAAGATATTGGACCCCTTACAAATATCAATTATATAAAGTATAAACAGCTTTGGCCATCTTGGATTGGCAATGAGCAGCCAATCAGGATTGGTGATGCAGGTGGACGACCAGAGCCTCTGAATGCAGCCTGAACACGCCATGCAAGGGGCGGAGCCTGAAGCAGGAAGTGAAAAGTCCGTCTACACCTGGAAGGAGATTGTTAGCTAGGTGATGGTTTGTAGCATATCGTTACCTGCATGTTGTTACCCAGCATGCTCTGCTTTTCAGCATGCAGTCCGCAGCGTGTCGTTAGCTTCTTGTGCTTTCCATCATGTTGATACCTTTGTATTATCGCTAACTGCACTTCCTGCTCACGACTTGTGTTACTGTGCACTGCATGCCTATCTGTGTGTTACGGCTTAGCATGTTAGCGGTTTATTGTTGTGCATATCTTAGCATTGTGTTGTACGTTAGCAGCTCTGTCGCAGTGACTCCGGCTGTCAGCAGCAGGACGGACTCAGAGCAGCTACAGTAGGACCATAATAAATGATGATAAATATAGCTGTGACCCACACACTAACAGACGTATCCCAGAGGCCCTCAGTTAAGTAAAATAGTGCGTGTGCTATAATGTAATAAATAATATAATTAAAAACCACTGAGCGCTGGCCTTATTTACTGCACTGTGATTTTTAATGTCACAATGTTAAGACGGCCACCACTCATCCCACTTAACCCACAGGAAGGTGCTGTCAGAGCCTCCGCATGAGTCAGAGTGTGATAATGATGGGATTAAAACAGCAGAATAAATCAGCCAGACCGCGGCCGGTCAGCTGCAGGCGTCCTGTTAAATCAGGTACGATGCTGGATGAGTCAGAGTCCTCAGAGACGGATCATGCTTCACTGCAGAGAGGAGGCGCTCGGATGCTGCTTTATTCTGTCATGAGCAGCACAAACACACTTTCTCTTCAGACACAGACTTTATTTTTATATGAGACATTTGTGTGTGTGTGTGCTGGGGGCCGACAACATGGAAGTGCACAGGATCACCTCCATCTCTTACTGAACCTGTCCACAGCTCCTGTAGGGGGCGCTCTGCATTCTGAATGAGCAGCAGTGATCAGTGATGTCATCAGAGGTCAGTCAGGTCCAGTATTGATCATGTATCAGAGCTGAATGGAAACAGACTGATGTCCTCTGGTCTTTCTGACCGCTGAAGCTGATTTAGCCCATAAAACACTAGCATGCTGCTAATGGCTGCTGATTGGTCAGTTCAGATTAGGACTGATCCGAGCGGTGAAGTGGGAGGAGCATTGTGACGCCTGCAAAGAGCAGCAGCTCAGCTTCCTGTCTGCAGTCAGCTGATCACGGCGCTGCCTCTCCATCAGCGTGGCGTTTCCTGAAACGCTCCTGACGCTGAGCAGCAGCAGCCAGAGGTCAGACTCTGCAGGTGGTTTCATTTGCAACATTAATCGTCCATAACCGCCGCTGCCTGTGATAATGTGCAGATATCGACTCACACAGTGGACTGATTGGTGCTTATTGATCGCCTGCATACAGACTGCTAGCTCTGATTAAATCAATGCTGCTACTGGAACTATAGTGTCCTAATGAATGAGCAGCAGCATCATTGTTCCCTCAGGAGACAGTAAACAGTCTGAACACTGCATCACAGAGCTGTGTGTGTGTGTGTGTTGGTCTGTTTTTGTCCAGCACATTTATTGGGAAACGTCCTGACAACTTTTTAAATGTCCCTTGTTTCTATATGTTGACCAATAGGAACACAAGCTGTAACCATGGCAACAAACACACAGTCAGCGCATGGAGTGTGGTCCTCAGACTGATGTAACAAAGACCTGACCCTCACATCAAGGCAGCTGACCCTGTGTCCGCTCAGCCCTGAGCGTGGTCTGCCAGGTCTGGCCTCAGTGTTGAAGACAACATTCATTCGACTCCTTCTGTTGAAGGGTCCAATTACTGGACTGCAGTGAGCGATGGCTGTGGTCTGAGAGCCGCGGCGGCTGACCTTCACATCGGGCCTCAGCCCCACACCCCCAGCTTCATATCAATACATTGACTCACATGAGCCTTGGGAAATCCCACTCTGCACGCCGGCGGGTCCCTCAATAAAGTGTCCATGACGGAGGATGGATGGAGCTGCTACACATGAAGCGAGCCGCGCCGCCGACTTCCTGTGCAGAGGAAGCTCTGCTGTCTGCTGTCTGAGGAGGTGGAGCTGTGATCCTTTAACTCCACCCTGTAAGTGGACGCCTGCTCATGAACAAGGCCTCTGTCTCTGAGGTTAATATACTGAACACTGTCACAAACACTGTTTGGGTTTTAACCTCTTCAGGTCTCATGTCTGTCCATCATCTGTCTGAGGTGCTGGAAGTCTGCACAACTCCAGGAGCAGGAGGACGTCACATGACTCGTCTTTTAACCTCCAGCCCTGTACTAAAAGGACAGGGACACAGCGGACATGAGCCCCAGACGTCTGGATGAAGGTGCCTCCGCCTCCACCTGACCGGTCCTGCTGCTCTGTCCCCCATCAGCCCCATGACACACACTGCGACAGCGTGACGTGCGGTCCATGAACACCGGCTCCTGGATGAAGGTGTAGCCCCCATCCACTTCTCCGCCTCCACCTGCCTGGTCTGCATCAGCCCCATGACTTGTTGTTGTCCCACACTGTCCACACTGGGACAGCGTGACGTGCGGTCCATGAACACCGGCTCCTGGTGGTGCACACCTGTGAGGCCCTGTTGTGTCTGCAGTGTGAAGGTGTCTGTGTGGTGTCCCTGGATCAGCAGGTGAAGCCCGCCTGTCTGCCTGCTTCCTGTGCTTCTTCACACTATGTGCTGCTGTCTGCTTGTTAGTCATGACTTTCCTGCAGCAGAGGAAGGGTTAACTGGATCATCTGTCCGATGAAAGCAGCTGATCTCTTCATGTTGTGGCGTCACAGTCCATCCTGCCTCCTCTTTATTTCTCTTCTTGTATTTTTAGGATTTCAGCCTCCACTGCTGCTGCCTCCTTCCATCTCTGCCTCCTTTTGTCCCCTCTACAGTTAATGAACAGCAGAGCGAGCCTTTGTCCTGCTGCCATTGTTGCTCTGCGTTTTCTATCACCTCAGCCTGAGCTGCTTCTTTATGAAGACCTTCAGTGACGGTGTATTGTCTTCATTAGAACATGAATTCATGCTCAGCTTTTATAACCGAGTTAAAAGAATACATGATAATCTGCTTCCTGCTGCTAATCACAGAGCAGGACAGGAGGACATTTATTGAAGTGTCTAATCAGAGGACGTCCTGCTGCTGCATCACTGAGAGTCTCCTGAAGACACCGTCAGTGTGTCTGACTGGTCTCTGCAGCTTGAACACTCCACCATGGCTGCAGTCAGAGGTCCGCCTGCCTGGCCCGCTGCCTGCGGCTGCTTCATGTCATCGCTGTAGATTCCTCTGCTGTGATACAAATGAAGGCGCATCAGAACTATGGAGCAGGTCAAAGGTCACAGAAAAGAAGAAGCAGGAGCTTGAACTAACCCTCTGCTCTGCTCCCGGGGATTTGTGGATCTCCATCAGCCTGACTCCCCGTCCTTCTGAAGGCTTCCTGGGATTATCACTGCGGTTTGATGTCCAGAGATCGGGATTTATCAGACAAGACCTGCTGCTGCTGAGTGAGGCAGGCATACAGGACTGTGTTCCACAGCCTGACAGACATCATGGCTCTGCCTCCCCCTCTGAAACCTCCCCCCTATAAGGACCTTATAAAGCTACTCAGCTGCTCTTCATCCTCAGACTGAGGTTCTCCTCCTGTGTGTTTGGACCACAGGAGCTCCCCACTCTTTCACAGGAACTCTGCCCTCCTCAGCCTGATCGTGTTTCCATCACATGTAGCTCAGGGAGCTGCCACACCTGATCATCCAGCAGAGCGTCACCTCCTCATCTCTTCCAGCTTCATCCTAAGACTTATAAAACTAGGCTCCAACTTCCTGATAGCGTCCTCCCATTCTACTGTGATGAATCCTAGGAACTACAAGTAAAGCTGCACTCTGAGGTCTGAGGGTTCTGTTAGGAACATACGGTTCTGTAGAGATCATGGAGCTAGTCCATGAGGAGCCTTGTAGGTAAGGAGAAGGATCTTGAAGTGTATTCTTGAGCCCACTGGGAGCCAGTGAAGAGAAGCTAGAACAGCAGAGATATGATCCTTTGGCTGCTTCCTGTCAGAACTCTAGCTGCAGCTGTTCATGCAGTGATGTGGACATCCGGACCACAGGGAGTCACAGCGGTCCAGTCTAGAAGCGATGAATGCTGGAGAGTAAAGTGAACCATCAGCAGCTGCTGCTTGTTGTGGTCACAGTGAGGTGTGTGAAGCTGAATAAAGCGCTCCTCGGCTGTGTGCACATAAAGCTAACGAGACGAGTCGTCTCTCTGACAGCAGGCGAAGTGAAATGATTTGTTTTAGTGACTCGGCAGCTTCACTTCCTGCCAGCGGGCTGAAGGCAGCTCATTAGATCCACATCCCCTCTGCCCGCTCCCAAACCCTACAACACACTGACACAGATCCCCCGATGGAGAAGTCATTGCGACTCATTGAGGCCTGAAATTAATTTTATATGTCTTTACAGGAGAATCCAGCAGGGGAACAGACACAGAAACTGAAGGCACGCATGGATGAGCATACATAATCATCACCGCTGTGCACACTCAAACAATATCAGCTCCAACAGCCATCAGACGCCCGAGCATCAGCAGCTTCTCTCTCACTCTTTACTTTTTCATCATGTTCTCAGAATTTGGCTCCATGTTTGTGTACCGTTACCATGGTTACCAGTTAAACTAGCATCACTAGACCAGCAGCTAACAGTTACTGGTGGATGACGAGCTGAGTCAGTGTCCAGCGTCTTGTGGATTATGACGAGCATCCTCAACAGTATCTCATTAAGGCATTACTAGGCCGACAAGTAGCATTCCTCAGTGAAACTTTCAGGGTTTCAGCTAGCTTCCCGAGGCTATGGACTAGCATCTGTAGGCTGGACAACCTGGAGACCTGGAGGTCTGTTAGGATTGACCCGCTTTTAGTGGACAGCAGTGGAACTGCAGTTTAGGTGTTTTAGCACTACTGCTTCCTTTGCCCTGCAGGTTTCAGTGTTCCTGTGCTGCTCTGGCTGACTTTCCTTAGTCTTGATCTGCAGCGTGTGCTCTTGTTTGGTCAGATCATCTGTTTGTTGCTGCAGCCGGCCTCCTCTCAGCTGTCCTGAGATGTCCCTGAGACATGAGGGGGGGAATCCTGCAGCACTGTGGGCACCTGAACGCTGCAGTGTGTGTGGTGAAGCTCTCTGTCTGAGTGGATGTTGTGAGTGTGTAGTTATGGTGCAGCTACAGGCTGTGATCATGGCGGGGTGGTCACACTGTGCATGTACATGTAATGATGATCATAATAATAGTGCTTTGTGCTGATGACACATCAGTGCGGGTCAGAGCTCTGCTCAGGGTCACATGGCCATTCACGTAATGCAGGATTATTATCATTAACCTGATTGCATCAAAATGCAAACATGCTGTGTGTCTGTGTGTGTGTGTGTTTCTGTGTGTGTGTGTTTCTGTGTGTGTCTGTGTGTATGTCTGTGTGTGTGTGTGTGTGTGTCTGTGTGTGTGTGTGTGTGTTTCTGTGTGTGTGTGTGTGTGTGTCTGTGTGTATGTCTGTGTGTGTGTGTCTGTGTGTGTGTGTGTGTGTTTCTGTGTGTGTGTGTCTGTGTGTGTGTGTGTCTGTCTGTGTGTCTGTGTGTGTCTGTGTGTGTGTGTGTCTGTCTGTGTGTGTGTGTGTGTGTCTGTGTGTGTCTGTGTGTGTGTGTGTGTGTCTGATGCAGGAACAGTCCCTATAAACTCCAGCTTGGATGAACCACCTCATCAATACAACTGGTATTGACAGTAATAACTGATTGATTGTTTCAGTCAAACCCTAAGAATTTGTTAAACTGTCTGACTGTCGAGGATTAGGATTAGGATTCAGGATTAGGCAGATTATGTTGGATGTAATCTGTAGTAAATGAGTGTAAAATCATCTGATGTCGGCCATCTTTATGCTTCTACCCACCACACCTACATGATTGCTTCTGAAGCTGACTTCTGTCGGGCTAACATCTCAGCTCTCATCCAGCACGCTCTACACTGTTAAACGTCTCGCTCTCCTATAAGCTAATGTCAAGTGTCAATAGATTAATAACTACTTCTTTGTGCTAACCTCAAGCCTGTCTTGTCTTGTAAGTAGTCTTTTTGGTGTGACGTCTGACTTCTCTGAGCAAATGTCTGTCATCCTTTGGCCAATGATTAGCATCTCCACGTTACTCCACCTTAATGCTAACGTCTAGCATGTCAGCACAGATGTTTTGTGTCTCAGGGCGGATGAAAAGCCTCTTTAAGCAAACATCTACGGGAACATCTTGCCTCAAACACAGGAGTGTATGAAGCATGTTTGTGAGGCCTGAGCTTCTTTCTGTGTGTGTGTGGATCTCATGGTGTAGATCTGCATCCAACCCCAATAGGTGGGGGTCTGTGCAGTGAGAGGCTGAGGTGCAGCAGCTTCGTTTCTGCAGAGCGCTGACGATGATCATTGAAGCTACAGAGGAGTGTAATGAATAAACCCATCATGTGATGAAAGCAAAGGGAGAACGTCTCAGTGAAGGCTGGATCAGGCCGCAGTGCAGAGGCCACTGGATGCAGGGAATTATGGGTATTAGTGTAAAAGCTCAGGTGTCATTTGAAGGCTGAGAAATGAAGCACCAAAAGTGCTTTACTAAATCCCTCCTGCACCATCAGGATTAGAGCTGGATAACCTTCATCACAGACAGGGTGACACGTGCCGCAGATCCACGCCGCTTAGCGCACATACGCAGACGGCGTGCGGTGTCGGTGTATAGCGGCCTCTCTCCGCGTGGTGTTGGTGTTTGGCGGCCTCTCTCCGTCTGGTGTTGGTGTATAGCGGCCTCTCTCCGCGTGGTGTTGGTGTTTGGCGGCCTCTCTCCGTGTGGTGTCGGTGTATGGCGTCCTCTCTCCGTGTGGTGTCGGTGTTTGGCGTCCTCTCTCCGTGTGGTGTTGGTGTATGGCGGCCTCTCTCCGCGTGGTGTTGGTGTATGGCGGCCTCTCTCCGTGTGGTGTTGGTGTATGGTGGCCTCCGGCTGTGTGGTGTTGGTGTTTGGCGGCCTCTCTCCGTGTGGTGTCGGTGTATGGCGGCCTCTCTCCGTGTGGTGTTGGTGTATAGCGGCCTCTCTCCGCGTGGTGTTGGTGTTTGGCGGCCTCTCTCCGTGTGGTGTCGGTGTTTGGCGTCCTCTCTCCGTGTGGTGTTGGTGTATGGCGGCCTCTCTCCGCGTGGTGTTGGTGTTTGGCGTCCTCTCTCCGTGTGGTGTTGGTGTTTGGCGGCCTCTCTCCGTGTGGTGTTGGTGTTTGGCGTCCTCTCTCCGTGTGGTGTCGGTGTATGGCGGCCTCTCTCCGTGTGGTGTTGGTGTTTGGCGTCCTCTCTCCGTGTGGTGTTGGTGTTTGGCGGCCTCTCTCCGTGTGGTGTTGGTGTTTGGCGTCCTCTCTCCGTGTGGTGTTGGTGTTTGGCGGCCTCCGGCTGTGTGGTGTTGGTGTTTGGCGGCCTCTCTCCGTGTGGTGTTGGTGTTTGGCGGCCTCCGGCTGTGTGGTGTTGGTGTTTGGCGTCCTCTCTCTGTGTGGTGTTGGTGTTTGGCGGCCTGTGAGTGTCCTTCAGCCCTAATTTCATCAGCCTTACTTATGACTTGAGAAAATAAGTTGTACCTGAATTGATCGTTCTCTGTGAGCCCTTCAGTTCCCCCCGGAGCTCCGAGCCAGACAAAAATCATTAACCATCACAGCTAATCAGAGGCAGAGAGCCTTATTAAATATGACACACACACACACACACAGACACACACACAGCTGATCTCTGAGTGATTCCAGCACACTGATATTAACCGTTTCACGTCCTGTTTGGTGTAGATTACACACACCCCTGTCACCATGTCAGCTCAAAGCTTGTCCATTGATCGATGATCAGTTTCAGAGGAGCAGTTTCATTTTATTTAAATATTAATCTTCTCTGATCTCCTGAGAGAGGCATGGATCTGTGAACCATCCAATTACTGCTGAGATGCTTCAAATAAAAAAACAGAGCTTTGTGCTGGATGACCGGCCGCCTGTCATGTCTGGTCTCAGAGACAAGAGACAAAGAACTGTGGGATCCAGCAGCTGTCCCTGGCCGGGACCAGTCTGACCTCTGACCTGCTGCTGCTCCTGTAAACAGTCTAACAGTAAGCTGTGAGGTGGCATCAGGCCTGACGTTTGCTGTGGATCAGTTTATTTTGAACAGAGGAGGAAAAACTCTAATCTGGAAACACGAAGGAAGAATGTGTGTGTAACACTGAGGCCTGAGTCCCTCCCTGCCTCGGTAGGTAAAGCCATAATTTCCTGTCTCTGTGGCGGCATCTTCAGTAAACTGCTTAGCAGCGTCTAATTAACTCTGCGTGTTTGCCAACTGTGTCAGGGATTTCACTTTTTTGTGATTCAAATAAGCCTTTACAAGTGAAGCGCTGGGACATGACGAGTAGTCTGCGCCGTAATCCTAACAGAATTGTTTACCTCTGACAACGAGGGACTGATTGTCTCGGTCGAGCAGTGCAGCTCATTATTGGTGTCGTATTAAAGAGGGGAAGCTCCAAAAAACAGAAGGCAGGAAGATCTGCCAGAGAGAGAGAGAGAGAGAGGGAGACAACATTTAAAGAGCACAAAGGCTCTGCAGTCAGGCTGTGTAATGATCCTCAATGAGGAGGAAACAGGAAACCCTGCTGTTATCAAAGTAAACTGCTCCTCAGCCATGAATGCTGATCCAGAACATTCTGTCGCCTGGCAACCCACAGACTTGGACCACGGCGAAGAAACAAAACGTGAATGAACGTCTGAGAGCGCCCCCCTCAGGAGGACAAGATTTATTTTGAAGTTTCATAAGCTAAAAGGACACAAACATGCATGATCATCCAGACCTCCACCTGAGGGCTCCACCCTCTGTCCATCACCCTGACTCCCTGTAACTCCTCCTCCTGGACAGACCCTCCTCCTTCACCACATGGACAACATCATCTACCAAAGGCAGAGCTGTGACCTTCCTGTCATAATGGACATGTCCTCACCACAGCTATGTCCGTGTCTGGAGTTCAGCCCTGACAGAGTCCAACACCTGTCTCAATTATGCTCTACTGAGCATGCAGCTCTTAACCCAAGGGACTTTACAGACCAAAAAGCAGCCCCACGGGCTGGGTCGTGATCTACAGATCCTCCAGTGAACCCCTCACCATCATGTTTGGCCGTTCAGGGGCCTGGATGGAACCCGGATGAAACCTGCATGGTCCCTCCTGGAACCTCCACCCAGCAGGGAGGCTGAGGAATGTGGTGCCCCCATCATTACCATATGTTTGTGCAGGTCCACCTCCAGGGCTGAGAAATGAAGCACCAAAAGTTGCAGTGTCTCCAGTGTCCACTAGAGGCCGGCTCCAAAAGTCAGTCAGTCCCCACAGACCTCCATGTTAAACTGAAACAGAATTAAGGATGTTTCAGAGCAGGCCTCAGCTGCTCCTCCTGCTCCTCCTCTTTGTCTGTACTTGGAGGCGGCCTCAGATGCTGCTCGCCTGGCAGTCAGGCCCTTCAGAGCCCTATGGATGACTTCACATCTGCTTACAGTGGATGAACCATCATGGAGGTCAGAGCTGCAGCCTGCAGCCTCAACCCACCAGCCAGCAGCCCTGAACATACACACCAATAAACTGTCACATTACATCTAATAAAGTGTGTTCAAGCTTCGTTACATAAAGACTGTGGAGCGTGTGGACCCCTACATCCACAGTGAGACCGTTTATTAAGGCCAGCCCTTTAGGCTGGTCCTCTGTCTGCAGGTCAGGATGTCATGGTGTCACAACTCACTGATATCAGCACAGAAGAGCCACAGTGTGTGTGTGTGTGTGTGTGTGTGTGTGTGTGTGAGCAGTTTATGTGTAAATATAACGATGAGTGTATCAATGTGTCAATTTGAGAAACACAATCAAAATAAATTAAAGTTTTATAACCTTACAAATTACTGTCTCATCTAATCAGATAAAACATGATGAAACCTGTGAGGAGCCATCACACACACACACACACACACACACACACACACACAGCTGTCCTTTCTGTTGGGATTGGTTAAGATGAGTTTCTCGTCCTTTACTTTGTCCTGCAGGATTTTAATGAGTTGAAAACTGGACAGAAAATTAAAGTCTGTGAACTCACCACGGGTTCCTGTCTGCAGAGCAAAGCTGGAGTTAAACATGGTCCACATGTACCTCATGTAAACATTAAAGTCACTTCCTGTTTCTGTTTCAGAGCTGCTGTTTGTGTGTCTGAGAATGAAGAACATGAATGTGACTCTTCATCAATCTGCTCGGCGCAGCAGTCGGATGGAGCGGCGGCTTCAGTGTCAGGGTGGAGGTTGTTTCAGAGGAGCAGATGCTGGCTGAAGCCGGGTCCTGACCTCTGCCCTGGATCTGATCTGCTCTGAAGGCTTCCTGCAGGCTGCTGCTCTGGTTTCTGGTGGTTCTGGTGACGTGTACTGTGTCGTTGTTGTGTTACTACACTGCTAACTGCTCGTTCAGGAGTCTGACGCTTCTTTTTCCATGTCAGCGCTGCTCCCGAGGCGACCGTCCAGCCGCCTTGCAGCGCTCTCTGCGTGGCGTTGCCATGGTGGCGGGCAGCAGGATGGAGGAATTCACCCTCCACTGGTGGTAGTCTGCCTGGAGGCTCCTCAGGATTCTCTCATGCGTCACTCACTGTAGCTCCCCTCCTCCTCCTCTTCCTCCTCCTCCTCCTCCTCCTCTCGCCTTCACACCTCGACATCTCAGGCTCTGCTAGTTAGCACGACATGCTGCACCTCTCTCAGCCTCTGCCTCTTTTCTCACATCCATCCTGAGTCCTCTCCCTCTGGCGCCTCCATCCTTCCATTCATCTCCATCCAAATCTGATTTTGTTTGCTTCTCCTTTCACACACGCCCCCCTTTTATTCACACCTCTCCTCTAACCTGCTCTCTCTTCTCTCTCCATCTCCCAGCCTCCCCTCGCTTTCATTCTCCCCCTCGCTCGCTGTCTCTGCTGCCGCCTCCGGCCTCGTCTCATCATGGCTAACACCCGCTGAGGGGAGGAAGGGACTGTCACGCAGCCAAGAGCGAAGTAACAAGCAGCAGGCAAATCAAGGGCACCATGGGAAAAACACAGCATCTCTCCTTTGAGCTTCTCTATTTCCTCCTTAGTCTACTCCCAGCTTTAACCCTGTCCTGCTCTGACGTGCTGCTGTTCTTTCATGCAAAGGATGAGAATTAACTCCATCATTTTCATCCACGCTGTCAGCTCTTCCTCTGAACATCTTCATCACAGTGAAGTGGTTCAAATATCTACAAGAACTACACAACCTGGTCTTTTCATCCCAAAGATTAACCTGTGTGTGTGTGTGTCCTCCCATATCACTGACACATTCACTGCACACATATGAAACACACATCACGATAAAGAGCAGAATCAGAGCGTCCTGATGAGGACTGTTACATATCTGTGCACCAACATTATGAGGACGTTTTCATAGACGAGGTTCCTTCATGGCTGCAGATCAGAATCATCAGCAGGACTTTCAGATGATTCCAGTTTGTCTGTCTGTGTCTGTATGGTCTCCACTGACGCTGCGACCAAAATATCCAAAACATTCACATCAGAGTGTACACATCATCCTGAGGCCCAGTGACCTGTGTGGATGGAAGCAGCAGTGTCTCTGATGGACTCTGTTGTCTCCTCCGTCTGGAGGTACAGTTTAATATTCCCCTGCAGGAGGAACGGGCTCCATGTGATGACCTTTGCAGCGTTAATTGTGCTCACACCTACAAGCTTTCTAGAGCAGCTGGGTGGTTCTGGGCAGAGTGGACCTAATTCATGACATTTAGACGACAACCTTTAGCGCGGGGGGTGGGGGCGGGGGGTTTCGTCTCAGAGCCGAGGACACAGTCATTCATCACACAGCTGAGGTTTGAAACTTCAACCTTTCAGGAAAACCTGTGCTGAGCTGGAGCACACAGGGACGAGGTTCACACCTGCAGGATCCTGCTTCAGAGGGAACATCTCCACTCCGACCTGCTGGGGGTCTGGGCGAGCTGTTAGTGAGGCTGCAGCATCACACACGGCCTGTGATCAAGTGTTTGTTGGGCCTGGTGGTGCGGTGAGTCAGCCTGTAATCACTGACGTGACCTTGGCATTTCTGACGGCCTCTGACCTGTCTGCACAGCCTGTCTCCACACAAACACATTAGTCACCCCGGACTCTCTTCAGTCTGCACTTTGGAGGCTGCTCAGGGCGACGTGGAGGTCAGCTGGAGATTATTCTGCAACCTGCTGCAGGGGTCACATGACCGCAGCAGCTTCCTGTTCAAAAACAAACACAGGCCGTACGCTGACACGAGCAACACAGCACTGCAGGGACGCAGGTCAGACCGTCCACTCGGCTCATTGTCCTGAATTTAGGATGATCCTGATTACAGGTCTACCACAGGATAGCCTGAGCATGAAGCAGCTGCTGGGGGGGGATCACAGATCAGGACTGAACTGAGACAGCAGCTGATTCAGAGGGTTCAGTTCTGTTTTGGTCCTGTTTGATTTCTCAGCAGATCCAGACGTCCTCTGATGGGGGTCTGGATCACACAGTTCCACTCAGACAGGCTGAGGCCTGCCGGTGTGAAGCAGCCTGAGAGGAGAACGTTCTGCTGCTCCTGCTGAGTGATTTCCATGTAAAGGTGGCCCTGCCTCATGATCCGGGCTGCTTGACCCTTATTGGCTGCTTATCTGCTCTCAGAACCTCCCAGCCGTCCTGTATCTGTTAGCCGGCTCACAGGCAAGGAGGGGAGATAAGATGCATGGCACCTTAGGGAGCGTCCTGATCGCCATGGCTGGCCTTTTGAACACTGTGTGTGTCTGTGTGTGTGTGTGTGTCTGTGTGTGTGTGTGTGCAGCTCTAATCTCACCGCATGGCCTTTAGGTGCTCACCGGTTCAGCTGGTGTCATGATAACTCGCCCCTCGGCTGTCGGTGGACCGTGTCAGCGGGTGGAGCAGCAGCTAATCTGGCTGGTTTCAGTGAGTGTGTGGACAGTTGTCAGGGACATTGATTTATTACCCAGCGTGCCGTTCTGGGCTGCTGCACCGCTGCCCTGAGACAGGACATCAGCTCTTTGTTGCTCTTCTTCTCTGTTGGATTTCAGGCGACTTTATTCCCACCTCATTTAACCGTCCTCAGACAGATCAATCTGAGAAAGTTTCACTCGGGGAGCTGCACGCTTACACAGACACACAGACTGAGTCCTCCTCCAGCTTCTGTCATGTGACCCAGACATCATCAGAAACATGTAAACGCTGGGTTCTGTCTGTAGCGTGTCACAGTCTGTCTGCTCTCAGTCATCAATCAGACAGATCAGTGATTCCTCTGAAGCAGCAGCAGAACACTGAGGACCACACAGCGCGGGGATGCTGTTAAAGATGGCGGCTGTGTGAACTCAGTGAAAGCTGCGTCCTCCGAGGCCGCGCCTCAGAGTTGTAACAGGAAACGAGCTGTCACATGTGACCAGAAGCACCGGGGTCAGGAAAGGCTCAGAGGAGCTGCACTGCTACGGCAGCTCCCATCGCATCTTGTGGGCTCTGACTCTGTTACCATGGCAACCCCGGAGATATACGTGTTGCTGTTTGCAGGCTTCGACTTCACAGTCCCACCGCTGCCATTATGTATCAGTTCTCACCCAGGGGGGGAGAAGCTGGGGGAGGAGGAAGTTGTTTTTCTTTCTTTATTAATTCTCCTCAGACGCTCTGCGGTGTTCACTGAATCATGAGGAAGATGAGGGAGGAGGAGGAGGAGGAGGAGGGGCCTAAAGGGCTGAAACCTGGTACTGAAGTGGATCCACAGGTCAGGTGTCAGACCCTCTCTGTGCTAATATAAGCTGTCTGTGTTCACACAGTAACACTCTGTGTCTGTGTGTCAGAGTGTGTGTGTGTGTGTGTGTGTGTGTGTGTGTCTGTGTGTCTGTGTGTGTGTGTGTAAGCACAGCGGGCGCTGCAGTCTGGACCAAGCGTTTGTTCAGATGAAGTCCTTCCTGTGTTTCCTGCTCACTTCCTGTTCCTGAAGGTCCCACAGGGACCGCCTTCATTTCAAACTTTTATGTTTAGTGTGAACTCTTTAAGCTCAGGAGAACTCCGCCATCTTTGAGCTGAGAGGAGGAGAAGGCGCAGGGAGTCGGCGCTGACACTTTTATTAACATGATGAATTGCTTTTGGACGAGACATCTTGTCCTGCCTCATACAAGAAAAGTATGATTTATGACGGCCTCTGCCTTCACTGTCACAGAACAATACTGGGCGAATTATCGGCATCTGAGGATATCTGTAATACAAATTAATGATCACATCAGAGCGCCGCTCGCCGCTGAAGCACGCTGCCTCACAGCCAGGAGCACAGCAGGTCCGCCGGCACTGCCCCTCTCACCTTCATCGTGAAGACTCTCCAGCTAAAGGTGAAGTGCTCTGTGTGCTCGTCCTGGAGAGCCTCTTCACCTCCTTCCTGTTCATTCATCACAGTCAAACACGTGTCTGCCTCCCGTCAGCTGATCCACGCCGCACTCACAGGCAGCGTGGGCGCCCGTCATCCGTCAGAAGTTTGGACACAAACTGCTTGGTCAGAACCAAGCAGTCACATGACCCGCTCTGCATGGCGGAGGAGAGGCCGCTGTGAGCTGCAGACATCAGGAGGTTGTGAAAGTTGTGTTTTAAATCAATGAATGTCAGTTTAACGGTTAAAGAGCATCAGATTCCATTAAAGTCTCCAAGTGTAGCTCGGGTGGAGGTGTCTCCAACAATGTCAGCAAACGGGCCTGACAGGAGTTCTTTGCACATGAGCGTAAAGAGCAGCCTGTGATGTTAACCTGTGGTTATTTGGGTCACCGGCTGTATCAGATACGGACTCTCTGCAGCCAAACAAATGTCAGCCATTGATTTCTGCTCACAAATCATAATTTTACAACCATAAAAGGTCAATTTCACCATAACAGCCTGAACCCGACGAGCAGGTTGTGAGTAATGCATCTTTCAGATCTCTGATGCTGTGGGAAAATATAAGTAACCTTGACGAGGCAATTACGGAGCGTCTGATTCAGTGAAAGCCTTCTATTTACTGCAGCGCCGCCTGAAAGGTCAGCGAAGCCGCACGCCGCCACACAAAGGCCTGAAAGGGAGCATAAGTGTGAGGCTGTGTTGATTAAGCATTATCCTATTAACCCTTAACTGCTGATGGATGCGTCTGTCCGCCGTATACAGCCGCACGCTGGAGGAGTCAGTCTGTCAACATACGAACGACACTGAATGCGCCATGTGACATGTATCAAGTCCAACCAGCACCAGGAGCAGGAGGCGGAAAACACAGACAGACAAATAACAGAAGCCATGAACACCGATGGAGCGGCCCGATGGAGCGGCCCGATGGAGCGGCCTGGTCGCTGCGTGGTCAGCTGTAGAAGCTGAGTGGAGGTCTGCTGGTTGTCGGTGGTTTGTGTTAACACCCTGCTCATTTGCCTTTTACTCATTATCAGTCGATTCAAACGATCAAACGATCTGACGGAACACACAGTACCAGTCCAATGCTAACTCTGTTAGCCACGGCTACATGTGTAGCTACTTTCTGCTACAGTGTCTGTATCATAAACACTGTAGCTGTTATTTCTTCACATTCTGTTGATATTTAATCAGATTAAACTCTAAATATTGTCACATCAGAGGAACATGGAACTGTCCGTTACCTTCTGAGCGTCTGCGATCCAAAGGAAATCCCTGAAAGCTCCTTTGAATCCACGTACGTGCGTGATTTGCCCCTGAGCGGCGCAGCGTACCTGCAGGCTGCTCACGGCGGCAGCGGTGGCGGCTCCTCCGTGTGATGCAGGCTGACGTCCCAGATGAGCGTTTAAAGCCTGACTGCAGAGTTTACCTGCAGAGCTCGGCTAATGTGTCATTGTGAGGGAACAAAGCCAGCAGTGAAACCTTTCAGAGCTTTAATTATGCATGCCATGAGATGGTGCTCGCTCGTGTGGGCTCCATCATTTAATGTTCCTCACAGCACGAGGGCGTGTTCTCATCCATCTCACGGCAGCAGAGAGGAATCTGCTGGAGGATCTGTGGGCCAGCCAGGTTCTCTGTGGACCCTTCTCCTCAAGTCCACAGAACATCAGCACATCCTGTCGGGATCCCTAACTCTAGCTTTTACATAGCAGAGCTGGTAGTTGTTGTCTCCTGCTGCTAGCATTAGCATTATCACTAGTCCTCATGCTGATCTCAGGCTGATCTCAGAATAATCTCAGGCTGTTCTCGGAATGATCTCAGGCTGATCTCAGGCTAATTTCAGAATCATCTCGGGCTGTTCTCAGGCTGTTCTCAGGATGATCTTAGGCTGTTCTCAGGCTGTTCTTAGGCTGATCTCAGGCTGTTCTCAG
Organism: Parambassis ranga; assembly: GCF_900634625.1. NCBI lineage: Eukaryota > Metazoa > Chordata > Actinopteri > Ambassidae > Parambassis > Parambassis ranga. Next base: position 12,649,643 of record NC_041038.1, on the reverse strand, counting down.
GGTGATCTCAGGCTAATTTCAGAATCATCTCGGGCTGTTCTCAGGCTGTTCTCAGGGTGATCTCAGGCTAATTTCAGAATCATCTCGGGCTGTTCTCAGGATGATCTCAGGCTGATCTCTGCTTCTCTGTCAGCCTCTGATCTTCATCACTGTCAGTGCTGCTGAACATGCTGCAGCTTGTTGTCTTCAGGACAGTCTGGACTCTCCAGATATTCCATCAGTCCATATGATCATACATGCTCATGGTTTATTTGATAAATTCGATTCGGTTTAATGATGAATCCTTCTGGATAATTGTTACATGTCATGTGACAGCAGTGGAACCTGAGTGTTTGTACCTAAGGTTCTGTCCTGTTTGAGAGGTTTGATGATGTGTGGTGACCTGAGGCTGCTTCAGGTCTCAGTCCAGTTTCAGCAGGGTGCAGTGAAACCGGTCCACACATGTTTACACATGTGTAGCTGACTGAACGCTGAACCTTTTCCTTCCATTCAATGATTTTTCTTCTTGCTGCTTCAAACCCTGATAACTGTGTAAACCTCCCACCCGTGGCACACACAAGAGCTCCACTCTGAAAGGCTCGGCGAGGGAAATAAGCCTTTAGAAAGGAGCGCACAGAGGCGGTACTTTGTCACACAATTCATTTGACTTGTTCAGAATAACCCCACATGGGCTGCTGTAATTGCAGGGCACTGGCTGCAGCATTTAAATACAATATTAGAGGGATAATCATCTGGTTAGAAGAGCTCGGCAGCTGCTGCTGATTACAGCTTCTGCTGTAGATGTGACAGCAGAGAAAGATGTGAGCCAGGAGCCGAGGTCGCCATGACACCCAACCTGAAACACATCAGGAGTGAGCGAGCAGCACGACGGGCAGAGTTTAAACACAACCTGCAGCTTTAGCTAGCTTAACAATTCTATTCAATGCTTTATGATGCATTCAAGGCATCAGTCATTTGACTGTTTCTTTAATGCTCAGGACAGACAGCAGCTAGCTGCCTCTGATCTTTCCTCAGTGTCCACTAGAGGCTGGCTGCAGCAATGAGTCAAGCCCCATGTCAAACAGTGCTGTGATTGGACAGGAAGCGTCCGGGGCCCTGTGTTAGTCCTGAATGGGACAGAGGAGCAGAGCGCGTGTGGACAGGCTCAGGCTGCATTGTGGCATGCAGAACATGAAGCGTGCAGATTAATCAGACGGGTACATCCTCCAGGGGGAGCCGTGCAGCTCTGAGCTGCCCGTGGTGGAATCATTGTCCCCGATGAGCATGTGTTGTTAATTACAGCTGGGGCCGAGGGAGTTCACATGCACATGTAACATAAACTCCTCTGTGTTGTACACATGACTCCACGTCTCCAGTCAGCCTCTCGTCAATAAAACCTGGATTATGAGGGATTATAAATAGTCCAATCAGTTCATATACACAGAGCCAAACCTCCATGGCTCGCAGCGCCGGTTGATCCACTGTCGAGGTGAAAGCAGACATGACGGATTATAGAGACAAATGAGAAGCCCCACACAGCACCGATTCAAACAAGAGTGTCCCTCTGCTGGTCTCAGACTGTAAATACAGACCTGCTGTGTGTGACGCTCCAACGTCTGATTCCACCTGAACTCTTGGTTAATCCAAATACAGGCAAGGAGGTGGCGCTGAGGTGGAAGGAGAAGGCATCGGCACCCACCTGTCACTCAAAGAAGTTTGTTTGGTTAAAGCCAGCCTCTGTCTGTATGAGGACGGCTGAGGATAGGCACCAGCTGCTTCTAGCTCTGACCCTCTGACAGGTTTGGAAGAGAAACCAAATCAGACGACTGTCCGAGCCACAGAGTGGAAGATGGACGGAGGTCATCCTGTTGATGAAGAACAGTCAGTCAGCAGTTAGCACGTGCAGAGGACTGCTTTGTCTTTACTAGAACTGTTACCAACCCAGGACAGTGTTGTTTCTAAAAACACACTCAGTGCTGACAGCACGTCCTCAGAGGACACCGACTGGTCCAAACCAGCTGAGTGCGTGGCCTGAGGTGAGACCTGGACCTCATAGGATTATCAGACTCCATCGTGTGTGATGTTAAACTTCAGACGGCGGTGCAGGATATCGACGTTCTCCTGCTCTTTCCATGTCCGCCCTGTCTTTGATCTCTGAGTAACTTTACCTTATCAATACTCTGGTTTTATCCTCACCCTCCCTTCTCTCTCCCTCTCTCCCCTCAGTGGGTGGCAGATGAATCCCGTCTCTCTCTCGTCCCCTTTAATCAAAGGACCATCAGACACCAGGGCGGCTCGTCGTTAAAGGTCAGCGCAGTCGGCAGGTGAGACGCAGCTGATTTACAGCGTGTGATTAGACATTTCTGGGAAGTGGATGCTGAGTCCTCCAGGTTTAGATGTCTTTCGATACAGTTAGCATGTAAGTTAGCATCCCCGAGGCACCCAGGAGGACGTCCTTTTACACCTGACAGCAGTTCGAATGAAGCCTTTTTGTTTTTCAGCAGCTTCGGCTCAGAATGAGCAGGACAAACCGGCTGTAAGCAGCCGGACAGCTCCCGTCTGTCACCTGCTGACCTGAGGCTGGAGCGGACAAAAGGTGTTGGAGCCGTGGACGTATTGGACGGCCTCCCACACAGAGGTCTTTTCAATCAGCAGACACAATGGAAGGCGCTCTTCCTCCTCTCAGCGGCTGAATGGCCGGGCGGCTCCTGCCTCCCTCTTTGCTGACTTTGTGTGAGTCTTCCTCGGCTGTGAGATCCCGGCACAGCGATAAGAGCCCAGGCTTTAATGACGTGATTATTCTTCACATTGTATGTTGAGCTTCAGAGAGCAGCGGGGGGGTGGAGGTGACAGCCACAGTCCCACTTAATGAGTGCCATCACTTACACAGCGGACACACAACACTGATGGAAAAACTCAACAACAGCAGCTGTGATGAATGTGTGTTGCTGCAGTCTGGAATCAGCTGTTTCCTGCTTCCTGCCTCCACACCAGCAGACCTGTGTGTGTCACCATGATCCTTGTAGAACTGTGTCCAGCTGACACCACGAGCGTGTCCTCTGCTGGTCCTGCCTCAGGAGAGTCTGACTGTAAACCTGCAGGATTAATCAATGTTTAATACCAGAAGTGGCTGCTTTGTTTTAAACCTGAATGAGCCACATGTCCCTCCATGCTGCCCGCTGTGTCCTGATGCTTGGCTGCATTGCATCATGGGAGTGATAACATGACCTCGGGGGCCGCTCCCAGAGTCACAGGCTCTGCCGGAGGGAACATCCACCAGTCCCAGTGCAGGAATGTTAAAGTGGGTCTGACATAAGCAGCCCGGTGGCTCCCTCTGATTAATATATAAAACATCAGCGACGCCATGTTTGCATGGACCCAGCATGATAGCATTACACGACACACGGTGTTACTGTTCTTACTGGGAGCAGTTACACTGAGCTGCAGATGAAACATGAGCTGACTTGCAGGCAGAGTGTTCAGGTGTGTCAGGATTCAACATGCAGAAGCTGCATGTATGAACTGTAACTCTTCCTTTGACGTTCAGACTGACTGCAGACGTTTGTACATGTGTCATTCTAACACTGAATGATGCAGGCTGCATTCATGCTGCTCTCCCATTAAAGCCTCTCATTTCTATTTGTAACATTCTGAATAACAGCTTGTTCATGTGGTCTCATTATATCCAATTATCTGACTTAAATGAGCTTAAAAAGCCTGTAACGAAGCAGCGGCGTGCATGTCTGCGTCCTGCCCTCAGTGTGAGCTGGACATGCTGCACATGAGCTCCGTCCAGCTGACAGCATCAGTTCAGCATGTAGGAAAAGGCGGGGACCTGATATCCCTCCACCCTCCTGTGACCGAGCTGAATGTAAGAGCGACAGCAGGGCAGACCCTCCCACAGACCAGCGCTCCTCCAGGAGACAGTGACCCGCTCAGACTCTGATGGACCTTCAGGCCCCTCCTTGGTGCTTATCAACAGTCAGGACTGAAGCTTTGTCTCACAGGACGCTGCAGGACAGCTGTGGGGGTTTGTGTCCACTGCCTCTGTGAGGCTGGAGGCTCACTCAGTGGTTTAGACCAGTCGTTGTCCTCTGAGGAAGAACCAGCAGCTGTGATGAAGACCTCCGCGGACAGAGGAGCTGTGGAGGCGGCTCGTCTGTGGTGTCGCTGCTTTGATGAGACTGTCACACGCTGTCCTCTGTGTCAGCCTCAGTGAAATGAGGGTGGATGTGTGAGCACAGCTGCTTTTGTCAGTAAGAAAGGACACATGAATTGCCTGCTATGTGGCCTTCACGTAGGGACTTAAATGAAATATCTCTGTTCCCTCCTGATAAGGTTAAAGTCAGCCTGTTGGAAAATCCATCTCTCAATAAGCTACAGCTCTAAAGTCTATTATAAAGTCTGCAGAGCCTGAATGAAAGCAGAGAGGAGGAGGACTAGAGCCGAGCAGGGTGTGTGACGGTTAAACATGGAGGCGGCCTCTAGAGGCCTCGGAAGGAACTGCAGGAGTCTAGCTTCATTTTTCAGGCCGCCAGGCTGCAGAGGGCTTTTGGACCTGTGGCTTCATGCCTCAGAGCTGCTGGTTTAAAACACACACACATAAGATGTAACAGGGAAGCCTTTGTCAGCTATGATGAGATGCTGTGTTTAAAATCCATTCGGGCTTTAGGAGCATGAAATGAAGCCGTGACCCTAACCCAGACTGAACCTTCGACCTCTGCTCCACTTGAGAACTGCTGCGGCTCAGCTGGGAAGCTCCTCTGCACTTATTTACGCTCACATTTTCCTGTATTGATTCTTACTTTATAGTGCAGATGAATATTTCAAAGCGCGGCGGATGATCAGTGTTTGAAGCACAGCGTGTTAAATAATGCAGCTGGAGGAGCCATGAAAGCGCCGCGGTCAGAGGCAGCGCTGGGGTCTCTGTTAGTTAGCAGCAAGCAGCAACAAGCTGCGGCTGTTAGCGCCTGATGGCGGCACACAGCGGGCTGAGGGAAGGAGCTGCAGGGACGCTCTGTGACCACACCGCACAATGAGCAGGCTGATTCTGATGGACTCCATCAGAACTGAGAGAGAGAGTGTTATTACGTCTGAGTGGGCGATCAATGGCTTTTCAAAGAGTCCTCTAATGTCTGGATGATTTCACAGTGATGAGTAATAGAAGTTAAAAAACACACAAAGAGGTGCAGAGAGACCAAACCTGGCTGATCATCCCGCCAACATGGAACCAATCAGAAGGTCTGGGAAACAGAGCCCAATCAGTGATGTCATCAGAGGTCAGTCAGGTCCAGTATTGATCATGTATCAGAGCTGAATGGAAACAGACCGATGTCCTCTGGTCTTTCTGACTTGAAGCTGAGTTAGCCCATCAAACACTAGCATGCTGCTAACGGCTGCTGATTGGTCAGTGCAGATTAGGACTGATGGGGACAGGAGGTCCTCCCTCCATGGCAGCCGGAGTCCTCACATATGTATCTATGGGGGCTCTGCTGCTGCTGGCTGATGTGTCCAATCAGAATGGAGGACCTGTTTGTCTTCACTCATTCAGGTTGTTTGACGGCCGTTGTTAAGAAACTGTTGGAGAAGCTGAACTAAGAAAGTTTTGCTTCATAAACTGTGAAAGAATCCAAACGAAGATCTTCACCTGAACCTAACGACTCGCGTAACCTCGAGTAAGAACACAGGAACGGTCTCTGTCGTCCTGTCTGTGCAGCCGCACGTCCACAGACTGTCCTGTGTGAGTGGACACTGAGTAGTGTGTGAGGCAGCACAGTGTGGACACAGCGACCTCTGAGCAGTGAAGGTTTGTTTGTTTTACACACCAGCAGCTGGAGGGTTTAACCTCTGAGTGTCTGCTGAGCAGACAGAACGTGTGGAGGGACTGATTTCCTCCTCTGATGTAATCCTCCCTAAGACAGGGTGACATCCTTCGGTCTGGGTTCTGTCTGGACGGCTAGGGAGCGTCTTCATGCTGGAGGTGTTTCTGCAGTGTTGTCCCTCTCAGAGGGCCCTGGAGGACCCAGAAGCTCTGACTCTTCCTCCCGCTCAGTCACATCAGGCCGTCGGATGTCTTTGTGATGTGTTCAAGTGCAACTTGAAGCCATGAGCCAACGTGAACTGATGCAAAGTGTTTGATCAGTCAGCGTCTGTCTGATCCAGTTGTCTGAGGTCGACGTGCCGTGTCAGGGCTCTGACGCCGTCGATTAGCATCCGGATCAGAAGTGAGTGCAGCACAAACACTTCAGAGGAAGGACTCCTCTGTGCCTGCTTCAAATCCTCTCTTTAAAACACACTGTTCACGCTGACCTTTGGCACAGCAGAGATGTTGACATTTGTACTTTAAATTAGTTTTAATACATTCCTTAATTTGTTGTTGTTCTATTGTGTCAGAGGATACGAGGGGGTGTTTTGGTCTGTTTGTGGTTGTCAGCCATATTGCAACAGGCAGCTGAGGAGCTCATTTTACAGGTAGCTTTGTGTGAAACTGCTCAGTGAACAGAGTCCTATGACACCCAGAAAGCTGTTAGACTACACTTCCTGTTCCCTCAGTGTGTGTTCTGAATGTGTTGTTGGTCAGATGTGTGACATTTAACACGAGCTCAGCAGACGCTAAGTTCTGATTGGACTGCAAAAATGCTGTTTACATCACCAACATAATGGCACATTGAAAGAGGTGAAAATCAAGCGGCTCTGATCAGGCGAGAGCTGCAGCTGTGTGACGGCCTGGCTAAGAGTTAGCCTGCTCTGTTAGCCTGCAGTCTTTGACAGGTGAACAGCAACCGACAGGTTGATTCATGGCACAAATCAAAGCTGGCGTCCATCGACTGATTTTGTGGCATTGTTGTGGTCCACAGGAAGGGGCGGGGCTTCAGCTCTGTGTGGAGGTCCAGAACAGATTGACAGACATGTCATCTTCAGTTGCATTTAATTTCAGCGTTCACTTGCAGTTCAGAACCTCACCACTAGGAGGCGCTGTACCCTGCATACGCGTCATTTAAACCTCCTTCAGTGTCTTCGCCACCCTGTGAATTTTCAGAAATAATCTTTAGTGTCATTATATAATCAAATCCTGGCAGTGTGTGTGTTTGTCGGGCCGTCCTCTGCTGGGCAGGAGTAGCTGCTGACATTTGTTTTCTCTCACACAGCAGAGACACGTTCGAGTAAAAGTCCACATCTGTCAGCGCAGAGTTCAGCAGACAGCTGATCAGCAGCTTCGTGTTTTCCCGCTCGGCTCCCCGAGGGCCAGCAGGCAGCCAGCGCTCAGCGATATCAGCTGCATCTGTATATTTATTCAATCTGCAGCTCTAACCAACCGAGGCGCCGCTCATGATGTCCACAGCACTGACGGCCTGTTAGCCTGCGTGTCTCTGAACAGAGGCCGCTGTCAGCACGCGACCCTCTAACCTCCTGTTTTCACACAATTATATGTGGAACTAATCTGCTGAAGGACTTTTAAAGTGAATGACCCACCCAAAACAAAGAATGAATCTGATCACTGATGACCCCTGAAATACACCTTGTGACTCTCTGAGGGGCCCGACCCTCAGGTTGGAACACCTGGACTGTGTGTGTGTTGGACCTGAGCTGCACTGCTGGCTCTCACAGCGCCTCCTTGCAGAGCTGCTGAGGACGCCTGAGAGCTGTTGTGATGATTAATGGAGGTTACTTTTCATCTCTCAGAGATGCGGCCCAGCTGATCCTCTAACAGCCTGCTAATCACGTCTAAGGGCTCTTTACTGCAACTTTAGCTCCGCCGTGAATGAGTGGAGCCGTGCAGAGGCCACCAGCTGCCTGTGACCTTTCACTGATTAAAACCTGTCTGTGAGCTGAGTTAGTTACTCCTAATCATATTTGTTTGGACAGAGAGTTTTCAGCAGACATTTATTATCACTGCGCTGCCTCCAGGGGATGATACGCAAACAGGCGAGTTAGAGATGTTCCACACTAATGTGAGGCTGCATGGAGACAAGGAGCAGAGCGCTAACAGCAGAGCGCTAACAGCAGAGCGCTAACGTGCATCTACAGTAGGATTCAGTTTAATCTGCAGGAGCTGTGGACAGGAGGAGCTGTGGACAGGAGGAGCTGTGGACAGGAGGAGCTGGTCCACGGTTCATCAGCTTTAGGAGGAACAATGCAGGTTCTGTGGAAGACTGGACCCTCCCCCAGAAGACAGTGAAGAACCGCTGCTCCTCTGCTGCAAGAGGACCCAGCTGAGGCGGCCCTCTGGATGCCTGTGAGGAGGCTGGGTGTCTGGGTCTGCCTGCTTATAGACTGCCCCCCCCCCCCCCCCCCCCCCAATTTGGAAGAAAATGGAGGGATGACTTTGATTGACCTGTCCTTGTTTTGAGTCATGTGACCGCTCCTCTAATTAACCTGTGAGATGTGGACACAGCTGAGTGTGAGGGGTTAAATGTGGGGCTTTGTCTCAGCAGCGCTCCGTCACTCAGCAGAGACACATTTATTATTTCTGACTTCATCCAAAAATCTCCCACCTGAAGAGATCACCTGTTCTATTCTGTTCTGTTCTGTTCTGTTGTGTTGTGTTCTGTTGTGTTCTGTTCTGTTCTGTTGTGTTCTGTTCTGTTCTGTTGTGTTCTGTTGTGTTCTGTTCTGTTCTGTTCTGTTCTGTTGTGTTCTGTTCGGTTCTGTTGTGTTCTGTCCTGTTCTGTTCTGTTGTGTTCTGTTCTGTTCTGTTCTGTTCTGTTCGGTTCTGTTGTGTTCTGTTCTGTTGTGTTCTGTTGTGTTCTGTTCTGTTCTGTTCTGTTGTGTTCTGTTCTGTTGTGTTCTGTTCGGTTCTGTTCTGTTCTGTCCTGTTCTGTTCTGTTGTGTTGTGTTCTGTTCTGTTCTGTTCTGTTGTGTTCTGTTCGGTTCTGTTCTGTTCTGTCCTGTTCTGTTGTGTTCTGTTCTGTTCTGTTGTGTTCTGTTCGGTTCTGTTGTGTTCTGTTCTGTTCTGTTCTGTTGTGTTCTGTTCTGTTCTGTTCTGTTCTGTTGTGTTCTGTTCGGTTCTGTTCTGTTCTGTTGTGTCCACTCTGTCCGTCCTCATTCATAATAACTGCTCTGGTTCATAATTCAAAGGAAAAGATGTTTTTTGTTCATTGTGTTGTTTTGGCAGCAGGAATCTCACACTGATAATTAGCCTACACAAACGCGCGTGGGTGGAGTGTGTGTGTGTGTGTGTGTGTGTGTGTGTGTGTGTGTGTGAAAAAAGAAAGAGGGGGCTGCTGAGAGAGGGGGGCAGAGAGAGAGAGAGAGAGAGAGCGCTGCGCTCCTCCGGCTCCGCGCGGACCCATCCTCCAGCTCTCCCTCCTGACGTTCGGACGCGCAGACAGCGGCTCTCCTCCTCCTCCTCTTCCTCCTCCTCCTCCTCTTCCTCCTCCGGGACGTCTGAGCGCGGACCCGCTGAGGCTGCGGGCTGAGGAGCGTCTCGGATCTCGCAGGTATCTGTCGTCTTCGTGGCTCTGTGGAAACTACTGAAGATCCGCAGGTGTGACCACCGTCCCCGGTTTGTTCGTGGGCTGCGCGGCTCCTTCACGGGTCCACGGACGGAGGAACTGACGGAGGAACTGACGGAGTCTTTGTCTGTGATTTTCTGGAATGGCAGCTCGCGCAACAAGCGGCGGCGGCTGCGGCTCCGCGCGCTCCTCGGAGGGGTAAGGCTGCTGCGTGGATGTTTGCGCTCCAGCTGCGGGATTACAGACACGCGCGCCTCTTCACTCCGTGGGCTGCGGGGAATGAACTCGGCTCGTGGATTCTTAGAAGTGTCCTAAAGTGCCTCGCGCCTGGCCGTGGTTCTACGTGTTCTGTCTTGTCTGACTGTTGGCGGGAGGGCGCGGGTCCAGCCATGGGGAGTCCTCCGCAGCTCAGACCGGCTCTCACGTTCCGGGTGCTGTGGATGCTCCAGGCTTTCCTGGACCTGGCCGGCTCTCAGGAGATTTACGCGCCGCACTCGATCCGGGTGGAGGGCGACGTGACGCTGGGGGGGCTTTTCCCGGTCCACGCCAGGGGGGTCCCGGGGATGCCGTGCGGGGACATCAAGAAGGAGAACGGCATCCACCGACTGGAGGCGATGATGTACGCCCTGGACCAGATCAACGGCGACGACGAGCTGCTGCCCAACGTCACCCTGGGCGCGCGGGTCCTGGACACCTGCTCGCGGGACACGTACGCGCTGGAGCAGTCGCTGACGTTCGTGCAGGCGCTCATCCAGAAGGACACGTCGGACGTGAGGTGCACTAACGGGGAGCCGCCGGTGTTCGTGAAGCCCGAGAAAGTTGTGGGAGTCATCGGAGCGTCGGCCAGCTCCGTGTCCATCATGGTGGCCAACATCCTGCGCCTCTTCCAGGTAGGAGAGCCGAGCCTCCCTCAACAGGCGGGTTATGGGGAACCCGCTCAGTGTGTGTGTGTGTGTGTGTGTGTGTGTGTGTGAGAGAGAGAGAGAGAGAGAGAGAGACTGCATGTGTATCTCAATGTGTGTGTGTGTTTCAGAATCCCAGGGGGGAATTGCTTGTGTGTGTGTGTGTGTGTGTGTGTGTGACTGCGTGCGTGTGTGTGTGTGTGTGTGTGAGAGAGAGAGAGAAAGTGTGTGCCTGTTGTTTCAGCTGGTTTCTCTCTCTGCCTCCTGGTTCTTAAAATGTGTTAATGTTTTGTGTGTTGTGATTCAGCCAGAGGTGTGTGTGTGTGTGTGTGTGTGTGCCCTGTCAGTCTGTAAACTTGTTGGTTTTGGTTGGTTTCCTCTCTGCTGATTGGTCAGCTGGAACAGAGTGAAAACAGGAAGTAGATGCTGTGCTGTTAATCTGCATGTGAGAGAGTCATCCAGAAGGGATCAATAAAGTTTAGTGTACGTCTCGTACACGCTGCAGTGATTGTGTTCACCACACATCAGACAGCCTGAACATGAAGCAGCTGCTGACGGGCTCACACATCAGGATAAACAGCAGCAGGTTCACCGGGTCTGGTCCTGTTCTGGTTCAGGTTGATGTCTCTTCAGATGGTTCAGGTCCAGGTTCTCTGAGCTGCTGTTGTTATCTGTGACAGGCAGCACACACACACACACACACACACACACACACAGGTGTGTTGTGTCAGATTTAATGGAGACTATTTGAAGATGGAGGCAGAGCGCTCTCCTCCACCCAGCTGCCCTACATCTTTTTTTCTGGCTCTAACCTAAACTCTTGATCCGTGCGGGGGGGCGGTCCACAGAGCCGAGCCTTAATGTGTTTGTGGGGCGATTCTGCAGCCAACTAGGCCATTTAGGCACATCAGGGGTGTAATGAAGTGAGAACAGCTGTGGAACAGATGACTTCTCTATCACGGGGGAAATAATTAGCCTCCGCCGAGTCTGCCTCTCTCCTCCGAGTGGAGACCTTTACCTCCAGCTACACCTGCAGGGAGACGCTGAACAACACCAGAGCAGGGCGGAGCATCATCCAGCACTGGCCTGAGACGCCGTTCTGTTCATGTGGATGAACTGCAGGTCAAACAGCAGCTGCTGCAGCGCAGCCAGAGCGGGTGAGGCGGCCCTGAAGGCCACAGCTCTGAAGAGCTTCCAGAACCTTCTACACAAAACAGCAGTCTGTCAGCCTGACGTGAGAGTGTTCATACAAACCCTCAAAGGGTTAACTGGGAAGAGACCAGAAAAGGTTCATCCTGAAGGGGTTAAATGTGACTCTTCTGTCCCAGTATTCACACCTACAGTTAGACCTCAGTGTGACATCATCATCATCATCTGCATCACCAGCAACAGAAAACGGTTCAGGTCCGACCAGACGGCCACAGATCAGACGTGGTCCACATCCTGGAGAGACTCAGGTCCCCCATCAGGACTGCTGATCAGACCTGTGTCCACACAGACCTGAAAACATGGCTGGAACCTCTCTGACCACCACATGATGTGACGCCTGGAGCTGTGATGCTGTTTACAGTGAATCCGCCCTCACAGGCACCCTGCGTTCATGGTGCTGCGTTCAGGTGCTAAACGCCATGCTGCTGCTGCTTTGGTGGACAGGCTCTGATTCCATAACGTCATTGGGATTAAGCACATTTTTAACATCACAGTCAAAGAAGTGAAAGGATTGTGATCTACAGATTAATTAGTGGTGCAGTGCATAAATCTAAGCTGCGTTATAATGTGGATTAGGATTGAATGATGGGATTATGCCATGACGTCAGATCAGCGGGCTGAACCTCCGCAGCTCGTGGTGCAGTTCGGTGTGAACAGTCGTGTTCCACTGTGAGCCTGACACCCACAGCCTGCATTAACTCCGTCATGTGCTGCAGTCACTATACAGTGTATGCAGCTAATGAGCTGTAGCCTACATTCCTCCCATTAACTCCCATTACCACAAAAAACAAAACATATTTGTCTTCTGAAAGCATCTGAACCACCTACCAGCCTAATTACCTGACACACGCCTGACATCCAATTACTCAGAGCTCCGAGCGCCAGCCGCCGCGCCGCTGTATCAACGTTCAGTCTGAGGCTGAGGACACGGCCGCACACACACACACACACTGTTGGTGTGAATCCTGCTTCTCAAAGTACAAACCACAAACACACAAGCGCTTTGAGACGATTTCTGATTGGAAAATGCGGGAAAATCTGGCTGACTCTCACTGAGTTTTAAAACCTTTAAAGCGGTTTATTGAACAGAGGTTATCTGAGCGGAGTGTGCTGGCTGTTGTTCTTTCTGTAGTTTCAGTGTTGATTCACGTTTTGACCCCCTCGCCGCCGCCGCCCTGCAGAGCTGCAGCTCCTTCTGTAATCCAGCACCCAGGAGAGGCCGGCTCCGGCTCGTTCCGGGCCGTCTTTGTGTTGCTCTCCGCCTGTCACAGCGGCTCAGGAAGCCTCTTTCTCCTCCCTGTCTGTCTAAGTATAAAAGAATTGCTGTGGTAGAGCCAGCCAGCCCTCTGAGGCGCTCACAGGCTCATCCATTACAGAAAAGCTGCTGCGGGCCGGGCGGTGCCGGCGCTCTGGTTCCGTGTGCAGCTGCAGATTAAACAGCTTTGTCTCAGCCTGCTGGTTGTGATTTCACATCGGTGCAGGTTCGGCCTCAGATCTGTACAGAGCGTTTTTTTCATCCTCTGGTTTAAACTGAGCAAATTAACTGTCGCCTCACAGAAAACCTCCTGAAACAGAAGTTCAGGCTCACGGTTTTCTTCAGACACGTGCAGGTTTATCATCATGACCAGATCTGAGGAATACATGTTTCATCAGACTTCTTTATTCCACATGTCTGAGGTCAAATCCTGCAAAAATAATAATGAAACAAAGAGTTCACTCCAAAAAGACCCAGTACAAACTAAAAGTCCTGTCCCCCTCAGCAGCCAGCAGGACGCCATGATGGAGCCACATGTGAGCAGCAGTCACATGACCAACACTCAGAGAGTCTCTGTCTGACCTGCAGCTGTGTGTTCCTGTCGGAGGATGTTTCCTCTTGTAGATTTGTGACTTAGTGTTTGATGCATTTTCAAGTTTCATGTCAGGAAAACACGCATTTTTCACCTCGTCTCTTTTCGGCAGTGAAAGCTGCTTTTTGTTTTTAGTCTGAGACACAGAACTGCACGGAGGGTCAGTGCTGCATTCACAGGCTTATGGTGGTGCTTGTTGCCATGGAAACCACTCAGCATGCCGTGGCGGTTAACTACAGTGGAGTATTTGGTTTAATAAAGTATTCATTAACCTGACGCTGAACACTTTGTGTAGCTACAGAATCAGGATCACTCGCTGGCCAAGCTGCTGAGTGTCTCAGCGCTGCGTCTGATTGGACACTCGTCCCGCCCGTCAGCAGTCCTGCTGCAGTCAAAGATCTGGGGCCGGAGAGGGTGGGCGGGCTCAGGCCGGATTGATGTCTGGCCAGCTCAGAGCGTGAAGGTCGGCTCGCCTCATCGTGTCTGACCTGCTGCTGGGAAACGTCTTTCACCTCGCTGTCAAACATCTGTGCCCCCACCGCCAAGGTGACGGAGTGGGCGGCTGCGCCCAGAGAAACTTCCTGAAAGTTTCCAAAGACATTTCCCAGCAGCTGCAGGTCAGTCTGTCCTGCTTCCCCTGCAGGGACGCCTCATACCTCCTTTTTTTAATGATAGTTTCAGTGAGTGCTGTTATGTCCTTTGAGCTCGCTGAGATGACAGAAGTAGCATCGGTTGCTAGGCAACAGGCAACAGTTGGATAGCGTGTGTCTGATTTTCTACAGTGAGCTGACATAAAGGAGAATTCCTGAAGTCAGAGAGACCTGAAATCAGACTCCTCAGAGTTAGACTCTCCTCCATGACGGCTGAGCTCCGTGTTTATTTACCAGCAAACAGCAGAACACCTGATCTGCTGCTTCTCCATCCTCACCCAGGGGGCGGAGCTACACACCAGCTGAGAGGAGGAGAACACCATGGTCACCAGTCTGTCGCAGCCATGCACACACACCTAGTGCAGAGCCCCAGACTGTCCTAACCCACATGTCTGCATGCAGAGTCCACACAGGAACCTTCATGCTGTGAGGCGGCAGCAGATGCGTGGCTGGACTTAGTACACTCCAGGCTTAATGTTTTCACCTGACTTTGCATTCTGGGAGTTGGAGTTTGGAATCATTTTGGGAGTTATGTAGAGGCTCCTATTAAAGCACCTCCTGTGGTGGTGCTGGATGAGGTGCGCTCCATCCTCTGAGGAGCATGAACATCCACGCAGCAGTGTGTTTCCCTGCAGCACAGGCTGCAGGATAAAGGCAGCAGTGTCAGCCTGCTCTCTCTGCTGCTCCACTTTCCACTCTTGTTCTGTCAAAGTGTGACAGAACAACAGAGGATTGTGTGACCTGCTGATCAGTGCGGAGCGGCGTGATGTGGCTCGTCAGAGCTGGGAGCAGGACAGGAAGTGGAGCTGCCGAGTCTTTGTGTCTTCTCTGCGTCGTTGTTCTGCAAACAGCAGAGCAGCACTGACTCTCTGCTCAGAGAACAAAGGGGCTCCGCAGAAGCCATTGTTTTATTCTTTACTCCCAGCAGATCTGCAGAGGAGCCATCAGGGACGGAGCCGCGGCAGCATGCTCTAATTAATGATTTCATTACAGTCAGTGCAGCCTGTTTGAAGCCGCCTTTCTTTTTGTCTTTCCTGCTCATTATACAGTGATGTCATCATCATTCCAGCCCCCGCTGCACCCCCACTCTGAGGACTAACTCTCAGACTCACACAGGGTGATGCTTCACACAGGATGAACTTTGAATAGCTGATACCTGCTCATCAGTAGTGTGTTGGGTGGTGTTTGTTGAGGCGGTGCTGCTGTGTGTTGTGTCTCTGAGGTTTGCCCGTGCGGAGGCCGCAGGTCGCTGCGTGGTCGATGATGCTTGCTGACATGAGTTGACCCCGCGGGCGGGATGAGGGTGGATTATTGTTCAGTCAGACGAGGGTGTTCCTGCTCTGAGTGCTGTGCAGCTCCTTCATCATGTCAGCCGTGATGTTCTCTGAGCCACCAGCAGCCGCACGCTGCAGTGATTCAGCTCTGATGTTTACGTTTCATCACACAGGTCCTTTCAAAGTAAAGCTCTAACACCGAGTTCTGTGTCCTCAGCTGCAATCATGGCTGACACACCCAGGCGGGATGAGACGGGGCTGCAGTGTCAGTCAGTCTGTCACTTCCTGTTCACAGCTCTGTTACTCTGACTCTTTCACTGAAGCCTCAGAAACACTTGGAGCATCAGCTGACAGCTCTGCTCCTCCACTCAGTCTGTGGACGTCTTCATCACAACGAGCCGCGTCAAACAGAAACAACATGGCCGACCTGTCTGAAGATGACTGTGACGAAGATTACAATATGAAAATAACTTTCTGACTTTACACACTGAGCGGTAATATTACACATAATAATACTCAGTGTGCAGAAATAAACTGACTTAACGTCAGCTGTCAGAAGTGTTTGAATATCTAATGTCCATCATTTGTATGTAATAATCAGACTTCACTTCCTGTATGTCTGAATGCCTCTAAGTCTCCTGTTTGTCCAAATGTCCCTGAACGTCCCTGAAATCTCTGCTGCAGCTTCTTGTGGACAGACACACTTACAAACACAACTGTTTCATAACACACAGTCAGTGTGTTCTTCATACAGAGGCTCATAAACCATGAGCATGTATGATCCTATCAAATGATGGAACATCTGCAGAGTCAAGACTGCAGCACTGACAGTGATGAAGAGGCTGACAGCAGCAGAGATCAGCCTGGCCGCAGCCTGCAGTCGTATTAAAGGTGATCTGAGGAAACAGGATGTTTGTGTTAGCATCCTCAGACTGTCTGAGCTGTCATTACCACTGAGCTCCAACAGCTATAATCATCCATAAATCTGCCTGTGACTCCTGGACAGAAAACTCTGCTCTGATGTTTTCAGCCATGATTCCTGCAGCAGCTGCTGCTTCAGCATCCACAGTGTGAACAGATATAAGGTAAAAAGCAGCAGAGTAACATCTCTTACTGAGTGGATGGTTCCTCTGTCTCTGCCTGTGGAGGTGTTGGTGGGCAGACAGGAAGTGCAGTGTAAACATGTCACATGTGGATGCTGAGTCTGGAGGAGGTGGCTGCAGATGGAGAGTGGGAGGAAGCTGCTGCAGAGGGAGGCATCGCTGAGCGGCCACAGAACTCACTCACAAAAAAGGAAAATAGATTTCTGTGGCCTGTGATGGACTGCAGCAAAGGTTAGCGCTCCTCTGACATCTCACTCCCGACGTCTCACTCTCTGACGTCTCACTCCCGACGTCTCACTCCCCGACTTCTCGCTCTCTGACGTCTCACTCCCTGACGTCTCACTCCCTGACGTCTCACTCCCTGACGTCTCACTCTCTGTCATCTCACTCCTGACCTCTCACTCCCCGACGTCTCACTCCCGACGTCTCACTCCCTGACGTCTCACTCCCTGACGTCCGTCTCACTCCCTGACGCCTCACTCCCTGACGTCTCACTCCCGACGTCTCACTCCCTGACGTCTCACTCCCGACGTCTCACTCCCTGACGTCTCACTCTCTGTCATCTCACTCCTGACCTCTCACTCCCTGACGTCTCACTCCCGACGTCTCACTCCCTGACGTCTCACTCTCTGACATCTCACTCCCTGACGTCTCACTCCCGACGTCTCACTCTCTGACATCTCACTCCCGTGAGGCGTCAGATCAGACCTGCAGCCTCCTCTGGATGAATTAATGGATGTTGATCCAGAGGATGACTGATCTCTGACATTAACCCTTTCCACCTGGATAAATGACTCATTTCCACAGAAACCTGAAGCACCACCATCCTCTGCTGTTCAGTCACTTCACACAGCCTCTCTGCTCGGGCTGCTCGCTCTTCTTCTGCTCATTAACGTCATAAACTCGGGCGCTGGGAGCTCTCAGCCTGTCGCTGCCTTTGTCTTCCTCGTTGGTGTCGTGCAACGATCGCTCCACAGAGAGAAGCTGCCACAAAGTGTTACAGCCTCCCGCTCAGCTCAATCCTCCAAATGACGCAGAACAACGGCAGTAAACACAGCTCCTGTCAGAGGGACATCATCCGAAGCATGCAGGCAGAGACCACGGTTCACTGTCTGTAACAGTCTTTCAATCTGGGCTCTCCTCAGCATCACTGTGCTTAAAGTGTGAATGGACAAGAACAATGGCCGCCTAATTGGACATGGACGAGTTGGACTAACGTTGCTATGTGTGTGTGTGTGTGTGTGTAGAGCTGGATGTGGGACATTATTTCAGAGACAGGTTCAGGAAACTGTCCTGTGTTGTCCTCAGTCACTGGCAGTGCCTGTCTGAAATACAACAATATGGATTTAAATACATTTTTTGATTTAAATTTCCAGGAAGGCAAAAAAATCATGTTCAGACAGTCTGATCAGCTGATCGTGCAGTGTAACAATAAGCACTCAGAGCTGGTGTGAGTTTGCTGGCCGGCCTGAGCAGGACGTCCTGCCTCTGCCTGCAGTCCTACCAGCAGCCAATGAAAGACATGCTCTGTTCGTTTGGAGGAGAGGTTGTAATTAGTCCCCAGGGAGAGAAAAGTCTTCAACTGTACAACAACTTTTGTACACGGCGGATAATGAGCCGTAAACACCGGGGAGGGCCGCGCTTTCAGCTGAGCCGTGCAATACAGCCGTGGCAGGAGGATCCCAGGATTAGCAGGGAGGGGAATCAAATTACCCGCACTCAGCATCTGCCATCAAAGAGCCCCGAGCGAGGCGAGGCAGAGTCTCACAGGCTCCTCATCTGTGAGGCGGACTGACTCCCTGTTCATCCCTCAGGTGTTCCACAGGGCCGACCTCAGGCCTCCGTCTCTTCTGCACGTCTCCATGGAACACATCGTGTTTGTTGGTGTGAGGCTGGCAGCAGGGCTGGGCCATGGGGCGAATGGGTCAGCTGACTCCATCCAATATTCACCTGAACACATGGAGCACATTAAAGTGACTTTCAGAGGTCATATTATTCTTTGTGCAGTAATTAAGAAACAGTGCAGCTGATTAATAACAATGAAGCCATCAACCCAACAATCAGCCTGAACCAGTGCTGCTGGGCACCTTCATCACTCATACATGCCCACCTGTGGATCATGGAGACGCCCCTCATCTGATCAGGGCCTTTATACACAGTGTGAGCTGTTCTCTGCATGTGGACTCACACCGTGCACTCTGAGTGTGTGCATGAACACATCGCTGTGGATTGACCCCGGTGGGCTTGCTGCTGCTCGGCTGAGGCTCCTGGCACAGGAGGCAGCACCGGTGTCGTGGCCACTTCCAGCAGCCGAATAATCCTGCACTCTGTCCACCACTTGAACTCATCAGACCTTCATTAGCACCAATCACAGGAGGAGGAGGAGAGGCCAGTGTTTATCTCATCACACCTTTAATCCGCCTCCAGCTTGACGCCGTGTTCACACAGTGAACCAGAGGAAGTGCTGTCAGTCATCTCAGAGGTTTGTTCTGCTCAAATGCAGCAAATTGAGAACATGAGTGACCTGATGAGCGCCTTGTTTTTGCACAGCGGGGCTTCAGAGCTAATTAAACAGCAGGAAAACTCGGAGGCGCATTAAGATCTGTGGAAATATGCAGAAAGAGGCTGAATCCAGCCTGACATGCAGTTTATACACTCAGCCAATTATACACATCCTGCACAGACACAAATGAAGATGGCTGATTAAAAGCTGCAGACTGCCATGATGACTGAAACACAACTGGGTCAGCGAGGAGGAGGCTGATGAAGATGGAGTGACAGAGCGAGAGGCTCCAACGGGCTCCAAGCTGGATCTGACTCCTGGTGTGAGAAGTTAGCATCTGCTGTGTTTATCTGACCGGCCTCTGGGCCTGCATGCTAACTGTACCGCTAATAAAGCTAAGGCAGCGGAGGAGGAGGAGGAGTCAGCCCTCTAATGAAGACACCGAGGTGGTCCTGCAGGACTCTGCAGCGCTCACAGAGAGAACAGGTCCGCCACATCAGCCCTGCTTTCAGGGAGCCTGGATCAGCGAGTTACACTGCTGATCACCACAGCGCCCCCCACTGGTCATCCAGAGACAGACATGTCAGAAGAATAGACTACAACAGACGCTCTGACATGACTGTTGGGGAGGCGTCATGCCGTGCATCTTTATTGACAGTCTCTGGTCAGCAGAGGGTGAATGTGTCTGACAGCTCTGCTTCCGAGGTGAGCGGCAGACTTCAGCCAGAGGACGAACCCTGCAGGCAGACAGCAGGCCCAGCCCGGAGGCTGACAATAACTTTAAATACTCACTACTATTTGTTGATCTACACAAAAATGTGTCAGATTCCAGGCTCTGCTTCATGCAGTGAGAGTTAAAGAACACCTCCATCAGATTGATCTGATCAGTTTTATATCTACAGATAAATCCTTTCCTCGGCGCTGTCTGTAAAACAAACAGGGGAACATCTGAATGTATTTAAACTCACAGAATTACCCACTCATGGCATCAGCCCCACTGATTTTATTATGCCATCAATTTAGTGTGTCGAAGGCTCCGCGGCACACTTCCTGTTCGCCGCTCTGCCCCATCAGCAGGCGCGGTATTATCTTATTCCCTCTTTTCTTTTATTTATATATTTTCCTCAGTATTAAAGTGATTTATCTTCTGCGTTACAGTCCTACAGTTCTGAATTAATTATAGATCACGGCCGCCATCACAGAGCTGCGCTGCGTGGAGCAGTGTGTGTGTGTGTGTGTGTGTGTGTGTGTGTGTGTGTGTTTTCCTCCTCTGTCGCTGAAAAGTCATCCAGATAATCAGGTACAGCAGGAACGAGTTCAGCTGAATGTTCGTCAGCACACAGAAAGCAGACTGAACGTTGGAGCTGTGCGGGCTGCTCACAGGCTGATCTCTCAATCTGTGATTCAGACGAGGACCAATCAGCAGCACGGGTCGGTGTCAGTGAGCGGTGCTTAGCCAGCCTAGCACAGAGCAGCTAATGACACGGACCGCAGCCTCACTCCACACGCTGAAAGCGCTCCTCGCCGTCTCTGCTCTGCGTCCGGCTCACCTGTGTGTGATGAACGCGCTCCTTGTGAGTCTGTGTGAGTGTGCTCTCAATGCCTGAAATGTAAATGTGATTGCACTCACACATGCAGAGAGAACAATCGGGCCCTCGCTTTGCATAAAGCGCCTTCATTTGTGGAAGCTAACAGCAGCCGTGAGTTTGAACTGCAGGGATAAACGCTCGGAGGCAATTTGACACGTCAGTCAGGCGGCTTCCTCTCAGCGGAGCTGCTGAGGGCGGACGTGATGCCGGCAGGGTGCAGGTTAGATGGAACACTGAAGCTTCAGGGTGTCAGTCAAACTGTTCAGAGGAGCTCTTTAAACCCTGAGCACATCAGAGACTTCCTGAAGGTGGCTGAACACAGACGCCATCATGTACAGTTACATACATGCAGATACATGTTGTACCAGGTTGGTAGGGGCCTGAGCGGCAGACAGAAGCCTCCTTCATGGTAGGAGCAACATGTGCTTCTTCTTCAGCGGCTCCGAGCAGCACTGTGAGTCACTCACAGGTGGGAAGGCTCCGACCCTCCGCCGCCATGTTGGCAGGTCTAAGTCTAAACCCCTGGTTAGTTCACATACGGGCAAAGGTTGTTGGAGCACACATGGAAAAGTCAACAACCTGTCACTCATAGCACCCCTAACAGACCTGTACCTGTGAGCTCCTTTATTTCTGCTGCTTACTTGGATGTCTGTGAAGACCGACTCATTGTTGGAGTCAGCCTCTAGTGGACACTGGAGGAACTGCAGTCTGTGAGACTTCTGTTCACTTCTGAAGGGGGGCTGCTGCTGGACCAGCTCTCTGAGCAGTGAACAGATCCTGCTGACTTCTAATGTGCAGGTTTACTCTGCACCAAATGTCACATGGCTCTGGATGCAGTGCTTTGTGACATCACTTCCTGTTTTTGGTGTGTGCTGAGCTCATCGTTTTAGTCACACCTGCTGACTGAAAATAAAACAAATAATTATAGAATATAACAAATATTTAGCAGCAATAAAACTCACAGATTATATTCAGATTATATTTTAAAACCTCGTGTGATGTCAGCTGAAGCTGAGGAGCCGCTTCCTCGTCTCCGTCCTCCCCTCTGATGGCTCTTCTCCTCTGAGCTAAGCGTCCAGTCGTCGTCACGGCCTGCTCGCCTGAGGGCGGCCGGTCTGAGGCGTGACAGTCCAATTAAAAGGTGAGGAAATATGATGTGTCAGAGGATGTCTCATCCTGGGCAGCTCTGACACAAACACCCCCAGCACTAATAACCAGTCAAAATGTCCGCCTCACTGCTCTGCCTGCTCAGCCGTCCCCTCGCTGCTGCTCTGCATGTTTTCCTCCCAGCACTGGATTTTTCTGACTTGGCCTACATCTCCCCATTTCCTCCCAAAAAGAGAATATTTTATTTTGAAGTAATAATTCCCATTGTTCAAATGACGAAATAACCCACAAAAAAAGATCAAACTCTTCATAAAGAAGCAGCAGAGAAGATGCAGGAAGTGAAATAAATAGATTCACGTCCTAAAAGACTGGCATGCTGCTGCTGAGACACCTGCAGCACTGACGCAACATCCAGGTTACATATGGTGACAGTGTTCATCAGGAACTGTCACGCTTTCCAACGGTCCCTGAATGCATCACAGAAAAGTGAAATATTCATCAAACATTTTTCATGTCAGTCTTAAAAATCCACCAAAAATACATATTCTGCAAAAAACAAACCCCTCCTCAGCAACCAGCAGGAAGCCATGATGGAGTCACATGTGAGCAGCAGTCACATGACCAACGTTCAGAGTTTAACCCCTGCCACGCTGACATTATTTTGAACATTTGAACATTATCACTGTCAGCAGTGTGTTGTAATCTAACCTCACTGATATAAGGAAAACATCTAAACCCTGAGTGTTCCTGTCTCCCCCTCCTCCCCCCTCTCCTCACACACCACCCCTGCATCCTCCCCCTCCTCTCCCCCCTGTGTCACTGCCTCTGACTAGACGACAAGAAACAAACAGTAATAGCCGCCGCTGCTGACAGCCCATTACTTAATTGTCATCTGTCTGAAAAAGTGACCAGCTTTGTGGGGAAATGAGAGCTGCGGCCTCCTGCTGTCAGTCCGCCATCTTTAAAAGGAACAGAAGGGAGAGTCAGACGTGGTATTTATCCCTGACACGCTGTGCTGCAGTGAATGCTCCTTCAGGTGTGAGCGTGCTTCTGAAGGGGTCTGCACAGATGTAGGCGGTGATGTCAGACTGGGCCTGACACAGTGACAGAGCCCTTTCAGTTTCAGTGGCAGCGCTGCATAATGGAGCCGCTGATACCCGGCGCCAGCATTCACTGTGTGCCAAACATGTCTGCTGCCATTAAGTGTCCCGTCAGGAGGCTCAGGTGAAGTGTTGGTCCGACAGGAAGCACGCGGCGCTTCAGACGCGTTGTTTGACTTCCTCGTCTGAACCCTGAAAGCAAATAAATCATTAAGCTGTCGCTGCGACCTGCTCTGACAGCATCATACCAATAAATAAAACACCAGCACACAGCTGCTGTTTAATTCAACCAGCAGCTAATGCACAGCTTTACTGCAGAAACACTGGATTCACTACAAACACTGAGGCTCGACCACTTCCTGTGAACATGTCAGACTAATGAAACTGTTCCTGTAACCCGGAGCGTCAAAGCAGCTCTTCACAAACAAACTGGTGACGTCACAGAAGCTCTGTCCATGGTTTTTACTGTCAAAGGGTCAGACAGGTGCTCTGAGGTCAGAGAGGTGCTCTGAGGTCAGAGAGGTGCTCTGAGGTCAGAGAGGTGCTCTGAGGTCAGAGAGGTGTTCTGAGGTCAGAGAGGTGCTCTGAGGTCAGAGAGGTGTTCTGATGTCAGAGAGGTGCTCTGAGGTCAGAGAGGTGCTCTGATGTCAGAGAGGTGCTCTGAGGTCAGAGAGGTGCTCTGATGTCACAGGTCAGAGAGGTGCTCTGAGGTCAGAGAGGTGCTCTGATGTCAGAGAGGTGCTCTGATGTCAGAGAGGTGCTCTGAGGTCAGAGAGGTGCTCTGAGGTCAGAGAGGTGCTCTGATGTCAGAGAGGTGCTCTGAGGTCAGAGAGGTGCTCTGATGTCACAGGTCAGAGAGGTGCTCTGAGGTCAGAGAGGTGCTCTGATGTCACAGGTCAGAGAGGTGCTCTGAGGTCAGAGAGGTGCTCTGAGGTCAGAGAGGTGCTCTGAGGTCAGAGAGGTGGTCTGAGGTCAGACAGGTGCTCTGCTCTGCAGTCAGGATCGGTGATGATGACCCATCTTGATCACAGCTGAATGTCCCTCTCTGGACGTGGTGGCAGGTGTTCATGACTAATCTGTCCTGGGTTTGGATGCCGTGTCTTCTTCAGTCCGTCACAGGCTGAGTCAGAATGTCGTGACAGAGACCAGCCTGTCACCCTGCTGCACCTTCTCTCTGCCTGCGTCTGTGGTGTTGACCAATAGGAGCACAGCTGGTGAAGGTTGAGGTTTGTGGGGACAGTGAGGAGGTGCTCTGATGTGCAGCTGCAGCTCGGATCTGTGACGTCTGTGACGCAGTTTGACACCCGTCTCTCCTCTCTTCTCCTAAATTGGAGTGATTTTCCGCTCACACAGATTCAGATGGAGTGTGTTTGTGTGTCTTCTGACAGAAAATGGTGTTTTGTTGTTTTTTCCTTTGTGCTGAAAGCAGGAGGACATTCTGAATTCAGCTCAATTATTCTCACTGTGGCTGTTTACCAGTGACTCACAGAGAGAAGCTTCTTGTTTGGATGATTAGGAGATGCACAGCAGCAGGATGTATCCTGGAGGAGAGCAGAGGGAGAGCTAATGATATCAGCGAGCCGCTTCACCCAGAGAGGGAGGCCACAGTGTGGCTGCGTGGACCCGACCCTGCTGCAGACCTGAAGGCAGGAACGAGGGACTATATGATGAATGTTTACTGGAACCAGGCTGCAGCTGAAGGATGTGGACTGTGACAACACAGGCAGCTTCAAGAAGACACAAACTGAAAGCATAATAAAAGCAGCAACATTTAAAGGTTCTATAGGTTCCACATATACATGAATTATCAGCATTCTCAGCCTGACGACTCATTTCTGTGTGGACAGGAAGTAGCTTTAACGCTGTTTGTCTCAGGGCGGGAGGAGAAGAGCTGCAGCGCCTCGCCTCCGTCTTCGTCCTGACCTCGTGTTTCAGTATCAAATAATGAAACATGCTCGCTGCGTGGCACCTGCCACAGCTGTTAGGTGTAGGAGGCCTCATTAATGTGCTGCTGTATGGCTGGAGTTGATGGTGATGTAATACTGTACAGTACCATCTGGCAGGCTGAGGAGTCCTGCATCAGAAGCAGCACAGATTATCTAACGCTGCGAAAATGTGTCCGTGGCTGAGACTCCTCCACTGCAGACACTGCAGAGACACAGCACACACACTGTTTACATGTAGCCACACACACACACTGGACTACACACACACACACACTGGACTACACACACACACACACACACACACACACTGGACCACACACACACACACTGGACAAATGAACCTGTTAGTGCGCACAGTGCACAGTGACAGGGCCGGCTGACCGTGAACCGCAGCCTCTCAGCGGACGTGCTGCTCTGACTCTGGGACAGCAGGGGGCAGCGTGCAGGGTTTAGGTTTAGGTGGATTTCTGGATGTGTCTTCACCACAGCCCTGAAATGATACTTACACTCGTCAAAACTGACCTATTTACGGCAGCTCCTGCGTCGTCATGGCAACCAGTCAGCAACGCCTTTCAATGAACCTGGCGGTTAAAATAATATGAATAATAATATATTTGATTAAATCCAGCGGTGGAGCCTTCACTGTATGTGAACTGAGAGCTGCTCACAGGAGCAGAATGACAGCTGATACAGGAAACAGACAGCAGGTCAGATACACCGTGACAGCCTCCGCCTCTTCCACCTGTGTCTGTGAGATCAGGTGGGTTTATCTCTCTTTAACATCCACCTTAGCAGAAGCTAATCCATGCTTCTGTTAGCTGGTCTTTGCTAACTCTACTTTCTCCGGTAAATGTTGATTCATTATTGATGTTCAGTCGTCAGCTGCTCCTACAGTACTGTTAATGTTGAACAGTACACTCCTTCACAGCAGCCAGCCTCTGTGTAACAGGCCTCTGGACAGATGAGGCTGTAGCTTCAGTCAGTTTAGGGGAAGTAAACAGAACTCCTCCCTCTGAATGAACTCCTAGTCTCAGCGTGCTTCAGATTATCTGCTACAGAAATAAAAACATACAGTACAAAGTGTGGGTGTGTTAGACACACACACGCTCAGCAGGCCTCCACCTTTAACAAACAGTCAGTGCAGCGTCCACAGCCTGAGCTCACGGCAGATCGCTGAGGGCTCTTCAACATCTGCTCCTCTTTCTTGAACATCCAGAGGAAGCACTGAGTGTTCCGGCTGAGCGGAGCCGCTCATGCATACAGACTGCATGAACATCCAGCTGCAGAGATAACAGGCTGCATGACCACACACAGGCAGCCGCCTCCTTCACATTCATGTTTGATATGATGTCTCACTGTTGCAGTGTCCACAGTCTCCACTGCTGAGATTATACCTGCACCAGGACCCACCGAGCACACAGCTGCTGGGTCATCCTCCCTGTACTCAGCCTGCTGAGGTGAAAACGTCCTGGTCGCTGCTGTGACAGTGACGCTTCAGCATGTGCTGTAACATTCAGGGAGTTCTCCCGGTGGACTGCCTCTGTCGAGTCACTGAATGGGTTAAAAAGCAGACATTTATCAGCAGTGGGTGTCAAAGAATCTACACATTTTATACCTGCATGTCAGATTGAATTAGAGCTGAAGTGAAGGTTTATGCAAAAAAAGAGGTTGTTTACATTCTGACTAATTATGAAAAGTGATAAAGTCACATATTATTTACTATTTATTGTTTACTTCCACGCAGTGTGGGAGGAGCTGAGGTCTCAAGGTTCAAATCACAGCTGTGAAAAACAAATGAGAGTCCAGGTCCTAGCATGCATGCTAGGCAGATGTACATTTATCATGCTAGCAGATGCTGGAAGCAGCGCCTGTGTGTGCTTCTGTTTTCTGTTTTTATCCTTCTTTTAACCACAGACTGCGTTTGTTGTTTCTGTGCCGGCTGTTGGCTGCCTTGCTCCACCTTGCTCCACCTTGCTCACACTGAGCATTTCACCATCTGAAACCTCCACCACCGACGGAAGGTGAATGAATAATTTAGCTGCTCAGCCAGGATGGACATCGCTAACCCACACAGCTAAGCCCACAGCAGGCCGGAGTGGACGGAGGAAGACCTGCTCTGACATCAGTCAGTCAGAGGAGAGTGACAGAGTGTGGAGCAGTGGAGCTGCATGGAGCGTTTATTGAACGTTGTCTCTGTGCTGGTTGAGCACACTTTAGTTGAGGACCATTGAAATTGCTTCTCATTGTGCATTTTTTGTCTGTTCTGCATATGGCTGTTTTTTTATGTTTATCACTTCTGCTGTTGCATCTGCTGCTGAATTCAAAGTGCCCCCCACAGTGTGGAGGAGATTCCTGCTCTCGGGCTGGTTGTGTTGTCTCTCTCTGTTTTGCTGTGAGACGTGGAGGTTTGAGGAAGCACTCTAAACAAAGTTTGAAGTTCTCATTATGTCTGTGCCCACTGGGACCCCTCCAGCCGGTCCTCAGGAGCGCCTGACTGGAGGATTCTTTACTGTGTGCACGCAGCGTCTGGGGCGAGGAATATGAAGGAGGTTCTAATCTTGAAAGGAGCAAACATGCAGCCCGAAGCCAAGAGGAAAATCTGGCAGGCTGCAGCAGGAGAAAGTGATGACCCGACATAAAGCTGTGCCTCCACACAAACCTCCAAACAATGTGCAGCTCTGTGACTAACGCAGAAGAGCGGCTCTGTGACTGTAACGCAGAGCGGCCCTATGACTATATCGCAGAGCGGCTCTGTGACTGTATCGCAGAGCGGCTCTGTGACTGTAACGCAGAGCGGCTCTGACTGTAACGCAGAGCGGCCCTATGACTATATCGCAGAGCGGCTCTGTGACTGTATCGCAGAGCCGCTCTGTGACTGTAACGCAGAGCGGCTCTGACTGTAACGCAGAGCGGCCCTATGACTATATCGCAGAGCGGCTCTGTGACTGTATCGCAGAGCCGCTCTGTGACTGTATCGCAGAGCGGCTCTGACTGTAACGCAGAGCGGCCCTATGACTATATCGCAGAGCCGTTCTGTGACTGTATCGCAGAGCGGCTCTGACTGTAACGCAGAGCGGCCCTATGACTATATCGCAGAGCCGTTCTGTGACTGTATCGCAGAGCCGCTCTGTGACTGTATCGCAGAGCCGCTCTGTGACTGTATCGCAGAGCGGCTCTGTGACAGGCTCTGTGACTGTATCGCAGAGCGGCCCTGTGACAGGCTCTGTGAGTCCGCTTCTAGTGGACACTGAAGGAACTGCAGCTGGTGACACTTCCTCGCAGCCTTCTCACTCAGCCTGGGTGGAAGATGTATCCAGCAGCCGCCAGCATTACAGAGTCTGAGAGAGGTGACGACGCCATTTTTAAATGATTCGTATGTGGAAACAAACACTGACAGACTGACAGACAAGAGCCAGGAGAACACCTATTACAACCTATACAACCAACCACACAGCGTGCTTTTGGTGTTGTGTTTCTCATGGCCGCTGGTGCAGCAGAGTGGCTGTGGGAGCTGTGGGAAAGTGTCACTTGAGGAAATCTCTGGTGCCTCCTGTGCTGGAAAACATGAATGAGCATTACTCTTGATTCACGTGCAGCCCTGCAGTGAGTGGCAGTTCTGGGCCACTTAAACCGTGACAGAAAGTGACAGATTGATTTTCCTGCTCTGAGGGCAGGCGGTGCCGCCCTCTCCAGCCATCACTGGCTTTAATGTTACTGGAGGTGTGTGCACTCCAGAAATCCATCGATGTTCCTCTCTGAGCCTCAGAGCTGCTGAACTGATGAGACCAGGTCTGTGGTTCAAATTCTGCTGAGATTTACATAACTGACCAAAGAAGGAACCATCAAAGTATGTAGGTATGTGGTAATGCCAGTGTTGGGATGTGTTTACTTCCTGTTTGGAGACCTGTTATCGCCATCATCTTAAACTTGAGCCTCGGCTGAAGTCTGGTGCCTAAATGAGGGCCTGTAAGGTGGTGCTGTGTTTGTAATTACACCTCTTGTTTGGTGACGGCACATTATCAGAACCCCATTAGGTGATCCACAGCTGCGCCGCCTCGTCTCAGCACCGGCTGTGTTTTCACGGCCCGTGCGGCGGCTGTTGGCTCATAAATATCAAACATGCAGGCGGCGTCGGGCCTGGCGAGATTGAATCTGTAAAGCTCTCACACTTCCAGGTAATTTATGCCGACCGTCAGCCCCAACAATCCGAGCGGGAGTCCTGCCCCGCCTGTCAGGTCTGCACAAGGCCAGGATTTCTACACACAGCAGCCTGGTTTTAGGGGGTAATTTCAAGGAGGCCATTTTCTGTGCCTCACACACACTAAAACGAGTTGCCAAGGTAGCCTGCCAGCTACTGCTAATGACTCCTGCTGCGCCCCAATCCTCCAGACCCCACTGTCTATTATACACCCTGACTCTGAAGGGGGGGGGCGGAGGGACAGCAGGGAAATGGAGAGGAAAATGGAAGGAAACTGTGGAGGGAGGAACAAAGGTGGAAGGGGTGAGGAAACAGCGAGTAGGGGGGAGAAGTGGGAGGACCAGAGAGGAGTGGAGAGGCGGACTGTTGGCAGGCTGTGTTTATTATCAGTGTTTCATCTGACCGATGAAATCCATCACACGTTTCACATCAGTGGACGCTGACAGCAGCCGTCACGGCTCTGATTCGTTCATGCTGTCACTGTGAGGCAGAGCTGCTGTAGTAATACTTCATCTGACTAAACTACACATGTAAGCTTTGATGTCCTCTCATGGGTTCTACAGTCATGATACTTGAAGCTGTTATCATGAGGACACAGGAACACTGTGTTTGTTGTAACCTGAACTGTCCCTGATGATGTCATACCTGTACTCATACCTGAGAATTCTCTTCAGGTCAGGGCAGCCCGGTGCTGCAGTGCTAGCATCTTAAGGCAGGTTTAGACAATGGATCATCAGCTGAATGAAACACATGCTTTACACAGCCTCAGTCATGGTGTGAAGATGCTGTGATGGTGATGGTGATGATGGTGATGGTGATGATGAGGATGATGATGATGACGATGATGCTGATTATGATGATGAAGATGATGGTGATGATGATGATGATGATGATGATGATGATGATGGTGAAGATGATGATGATGATGATGAAGGTGATGATGATGACCATGATGATGGTGAAGATGATGATAATGATGATGGGGATGATGGTGATGATGAAGGTGATGATGATGAAGATGATGATGATGGTGATGATGAGGATGATGATGATGCTGATGATGCTGATTATGATGATGAAGATGATGGTGATGATGATGATGATGATGATGATGATGGTGAAGATGATGATGATGATGATGAAGGTGATGATGATGATGGTGAAGATGATGATAATGATGATGGTGATGAAGATGATGATAATGATGATGGTGATGATGGTGATGGTGAAGATGATGATGATGATGATGATGATGATGATGATGGTGATGATGATGGTGATGATGATGATGATGATGGTGAAGATGAAGATGATGATGATGGTGATGATGATGGTGATGATGATGGTGATGATGAAGTAAATATGGTAGCATGGTTTAGAAAAAAGCTGATGCAGGAGATCATCTTCATTCAGGTGTAGACAGAACTTTTGTTGCGGCTCAGCACATTATGTACAGCAGCCTGTGTCTGGCATAAATACTTGTTCAGGTATTTAATCAGGTTGTGCTGGATAATATACAGTATGTTGCATATTATAGCGGTCGTGCAAATTATTTAATTAATTATTATTATTATATAAGTAATTAATCTGTAGTACTTAGTGGATGGAAGGGGGGGGTGGGGGGCGTCCATCCATCTTTCTACCGTTCTTCTTTGTCTCTTTCTCTCGCTCTCCTCCCCCCCGCTGAGTGTCCCTCTGTGTTCTGATCAGCTGCCTCTGAAGCGGCCCACCAGGATTTCCATTCCCAGTCTGATATAAAATTTATTGCTTGTTGGCTGCTGAGATCAAATGCTTGTTGTGCGCTCAGCCCGCACTTTGTTGGGCACAGAGTCGTTCACACTCACTCACACACACACAGCAGCTGCTCTTTCACATCTATCCTACGAACAGACACACACAGACACACACAAATGAGAAGGTGGTAAAAATAGAGACATGTTAAAGCTGCATTTTTATTGCAGCAGTGAAAGCAGAGTGAGTGTGTAGGTGAGCACCTGTGTACAGCTGAGTGTGTGTGTGTGTTTGTGTGAGTGTGTGAGTTCATGCACGTGCCTGTCAGTGTCAGGAGCGTCCGTGCGTCCTGTTATTGTGGGGAAACAGGATGCTCCAGATTCCTCAGGTCAGCAGGTCAGTGTTTGTCTCTTTTCTTACAATGAGCATCACGATGTCAAATCAGCTGAACTTTATTTGTATAAGACTGTAAACAAAGCACAGCTGATCCTTCGGGTTTTTTACATCTGGAGAGGACACAGGAAATGCACCCAGAGTGGCGATAATAACTTCTAAACAGTGACGTCTCAGAGACTCCAGAGCAGGAAATAAAGCAGCTACAGGTCCACGCCTCCACCTCGCTGGACCAAGTCCTTCAGCTGAAGAGTCTGCAGTGTCGACTCTTTGTGCTCCTCGGAGCTCCTTTTTCCCACCGGTGCCCAGCGGCGTCACACTTCACATGGACTCGTGCAGCCTGCAGCAGACTGCGCTGAGGATGCAGGGAAAACAGCTGCACACACAGTCAGTGAGGGCCCGTGTTCCAGGTTCCAGGTAACCACCCTCACCTGCATTACTCACTCTTAGTGCTACTGATGTGATCAGCTCGTCGGCATGTAGCTGGGATCTGGTCATGTTCTGTAGGAATGGCTGCACCGACATGTTGTTATCCCTCAGCCTGGATTTAGTGAGGGCGCCTCACCTCCAGACTACAGTGAACGTGCTGTATTCACTGTGCAGGCCTCCCTCTCTGTGTGTGAGCTGTAAACGTGCAGGCTGCATAAACTGCAGCGCTGAGCCGTCTGAACTTTTTCCCTCCAGGATCTAATTATGGAAATGTATTCACACCCGGAGACCCCGGCTCATTAAAACATACAAGCAGCCTTGTAAAGTCGGGGCCCATCACAAACAAGCCCGTGGCCCACTTTGGACCCCGACCCAGTGCTTAATAAACGAGCTGTAACACCGCCTCGGTGTGTGTGCTGCTGTTACACAGCTGCAGCACAAGCAGCGAGTCCAGGAACAGCTGCTCCTCTCAGCAAACACAGAGTCCACCCGTCTCACCCTCACAGCAGTTTTATTCCAACCCTTCAGCAGAGAGGACGGCTGCTCCAAATGAAGCTCTGCGGACACAACAGATTATTCCTCAAATTCAATTCAGAGGGTTGGAGCTGGAGTATGAAACATGAAAGCTGAGCAGAGAGAACCGGATGTAACAGGATTCCACTGAATGACTCTCAGCTGGAGCAGCGTTATTAGTTTCTGTCCAGAAGCACACCTGTGTGTAATCCCTGCTCAGATTATCATTATATACCGCATCACTGGAATGGATGTACATTTATTCATATTACTCCTTTATGCTCCTGAATGTGAAACGTATCCTGCCCTGCACCACAGGGGTCCTCAGGGACTTCTCAGACTAGATCTAGTCCAGTTTAAAACTCAAGACGAGTTTAGAGCAAAGTGCTAATAAAACATGTTTGTATCAGCTGCTGATTAACAACAAACCCAACCACCACCTCAGCTCCACCCATGCTCCGCCTCCTGCACTGGGAGCATAGGTGGACTCAGGAGGGTCAGAGCCTCCCACACCGACTCCAAACAGCCTGGTCCAAACAGGTCTGTGGTGACTGCAGGCAGGCTCACATTAACCCTGATGACACACGGTGCAATAATTCTGCTTCGGTTTGTGAGCTGCAGCTGCTCAGCAGACCAACCCCCAGAAAGACTCCTGATAATAGGACGAGCACCAGGTCGGCTGGAGTCAGTCCGTTTGTTTTTATGGTTTCATTTCTGAGTTCTTCTGTTTTTATTGGACTGTTCTCTTTCACCATCAAACACGTCTTTACCTCCAGACACAGAAACAAACAATCATCCCTGATGACAGGCTGCAGTGAATGTGTGGCTTCAGGCTGTCGGTGATCCTGTTTTTCATTGGGTGTCAACATCTGCCCTTTCAGCGTGTATGTAAATGAGGACATTTTAAGCTTTGTGTAAGATCGATCAGGTTCCATAGAAGCTGCAGGACCGGACTGACACGCTGGACTCACAGGTGCTGGTAGCATCGCCTCACCCTGCCGTGCGTCCTGGTTAGCACCCTGAGTCCGGCTGCTGGCCTCCTTCCTGAGCACAGCGAGGTACAGATGGTGGGGTCAGCCCCCGAACAGCCGCAGCTTTCAGTGCAGACAGACGAGTTTTATATGTGATGTTTAGGACGGAGCGCAGCGTCTGTAAACATGCATTTACAGTGCTGCTCCAAAGTTTATAATCATGTATATTTCTGCATAACTTGTGCAGCCAAAGCAACAACGTAAGGTTTCTGTCAGCTGATCAGTCGTCAGCTTGGAGGAGTTTTAGCCCCGTCTTCATGGAGACCAGCTTCAGTCTGAGGTGTTGGTGGTTTCCTCAGATGATCAGCTTGTTTCAGGTCCCGCCACATTTCAGTTGGATTAAGGTCGCAACAAATCATGAGCTGTGTTCTTCTTTGACCGTTTTGTTAAACCACTCATGTGTCTCGGGTCGTTGTCTTGCTGCCCGTCAGCTCACACAAACAGTTCCCTTTAGATATTATTCAGAATGTTTTTATCCATCCATGCTGGCAGGTGACTCTCTTCTCGCAGCTCTGTCATGAACACCATGGTTCTTCTCCTGGTGGTGTGAGAGAGGCTGCAGCTGCTCGGAGGTCAGCCTGGCCCCTCCACATGATGACTGACACATGTTTGATATAATGTGTAATATTTTAAAAGCACCAAACTGTTTCCGGGTTTGTTCTACGGAAACAAGGCGGAGTTATGTTGCAGGGATCAATCAGATTATTAGAACATAGATTATTTTATTGGGGTTTTGTTTGACCTGTTTCATAACATGTCGGAAAATCACCAGAGCAGCAGAATAAAGGAACACTAATGATTATTCTGTTGACTGACTGGTTCATGTGCAGTAACACACTTAGTGACAGTAGTGTGTGTGTGTGTGTGTGTACCTCCTCCCTCCTCCTGCTCATGCTGACGGAGGCCTCCACCTGCTCCTCTCTGCTTTTATAAATAGATCGCTTGGATCTCGGCGCTTATGTCCACCGGGGACATTCCTCATTTAACAGAGAGGAATTAGCATATTAGCGCCACTTTAGAGCCAATCCCACAATGCACTGCTGCCAAGCCTCGTCCTTCTTCCACAGGAGTGGAGCCAACGCAGCGAGCCAGGGAAGACGAAGATCACAGAGCTCCACTTCTTCCATCTTTGTTCAGCTTGCACATCCACCCACCACGCTCCTCATCATCATCCTCTCTCCTCCGCCGGCGAGCTGAGAAAAGACTGGAATCCCCTCCGCTGAAGGCCTGTCCTCACACAGCTGCCCCCAGGCTTTACATCTGCATGTTTGACTTTAAATGTGGAGGAGCTCCTTACAGCAGCAGTGAGTCTGGCAGTGAGTGTGCTTTCTCCCTGTGTCTTTGGAAACATCAGACTTTTTACTGGAGGTATCTCCAGCCACAGTGACGTCAGGAGGTCAGCACCTCGCCTTGGTCTCAGTGAGGCTCACTCTGCACGTGCTGCTTCGACCGTGTGGATGTTGCAGGACAGCTGAAACCAGCACGCTGAGGCAAACCCAGAGACAGAACATTGAAGATACAAGTCCTGATCCGTTCTGCTGACTCAGTGGCTCAGCGTGCCTCCACCCCCGGTCACGGTGCTTTGCATTAGACATGACGGTGCTGGCTGCTGCTATTTTAACCTTTTTGTTGTCAGTTCCTATTACACATGTGCAACCATCAGAGATACATTATTTGTAGCATCTACACAGTCACACATCAGGCCCGGTGTGTGGGATAGAGCGCCATCTGCTGGTGAGGTGGCTGTCTGCTCTGCTCCTAGTGCAGGGGAGCTGGTAGCGGTAGCTGGAGCGCCGTGTGCGCTGCCTCTGTCTTTGCTTCCTGCACTGGTCCTTTAAAACAGCAACATGTTCATGTGGCGGCTGCACTGATGAAGTCATGTTAATGGGTTTGTTGGTCTATAAATCAGAGTTTACGGCTCTGATTACAGAAGAACATCCATCACTCCTCCAAAGTTAGTACAAATAAAAGGAGGTGGTTTTATATTAGGGATAAATGAAGAATGTTTAGATTAAGAACCTGTATTTGTCCCACACTGGGGACATGTTATTGATTCTGTCTGTGAACAGTGACATGCATGCCAATGGACCAAGGTGCATGAATGAATGAACGAGTGAGTTAGTGAATGAGTGAGTGAATGAATGAAAGAATGAACGAGTTGACGAATGAATGAATGAGTGAGTTAGTGAATGAACGAGTGAGTGAATGAATGAGTGAATGAACGAGTTGATGAATGAATGAATGAGTGAGTTAGTGAATGAACGAGTTGATGAATAAATGAATGAGTGAATGAATGAACGAGTTGATGAATGAATGAACGAGTGAGTGAGTGAGTGAGTGAATGAATGAATGAGTTAGTGAATGAGTGAGTGAGTGAATGAGTTAGTGAATGAATGAGTGAGTGAATGAGTTAGTGAATGAATGAGTGAGTGAATGAGTTAGTGAATGAATGAGTTAGTGAATGAGTTAGTGAATTAGTGAGTGAGTGAATGAGTTAGTGAATTAGTGAGTGAATGAATGAATGGGCGACCCTCGGGCCGCCTGCCTCCCTCTCAGAGGGTCTGGAGCAGCTCGCTGCCGCTCTCCTCATCATCTCTGTGATATATTCAATGTATTAAGTGGCTCTAACGAGGTAATTAGTTTGTCTTATGAACGCCATCTTTAGCTAATATTTTCCTGCCAACTCACGAGGTGGACCTTGAGGGTGGTATTAATGCTAACGGTGTTTAGCGGACCAGTCTGTCTGCTGCTCCGCTGTGAGAGGTCGTTTCAGTGCTCATCAGAACTTTCGTTTTTTTTGTGTACTTACTCTGCAGAAGCTTCATTATTTCTCATAAAATCATCACAGCACCATGGCGACTGAAGAAGACTCCCTCTGTCAAATATTCATCTTCATTAACAGAGTAAATCTGTGGATATTAATACTTTACCAGGTTAACCTGAGTGTCCTCACAGAGTCACAGTTTGAAGCGAGCAGCAGGCGTGTCCATCAGAGGCCGTCAGAGCTCTATGTTAAATATAATATAACTTTACAGCAGAACAAACACCTTTACAACCTGCTGCACAGAGCCTTTGGAACTTTAGGTGGACTCAGGTGCTGCCAACATGGCGGCTGTCGGAGCCTCTGTGGAGCCCTGTGAGGGTGTGTCTGATGTTCCTCTGCATGGATGCAGTGAGTCCTGCCGCCGTGCTGAACAAAGCGCTGAGCTCGCCGCGTGTGAACCTGTGCCGGTCTGGGAGCGTAATCTGGTGCAGCATGTGGCGGCTCAGTGTGGCCTCAGATAGCTGTGGCATCGCTGGAGCAAATCACTGAGGGCAGACCCATTGTTGGGTAGAGCAACTATCTCTGTGCAACACGCCTGGCGCCAAGCTGAGCGACATTTAAAAGGGCCGCAGAGAGCTGGCCGCCGCGCAGAGGACTGTTTATGTGAGAGAGCGATACTGAGAGCCTGGAGCCCATCCACTCCACAGTGGATGGGCTCTTAGCAGCTCTTAGCAGCACTTTGAGACTGAATGCAGTGCGTTTACACCATGTAACCGCCGGATCAATGCATCAGAAACAAGATGAATGAATGAGCCGCCGTTTGGTGGATGATTGCTTAAATGGGTTGTGGGCACGCGGCAGAGAGAGCGCGGCGCCTGGATTTGGCAGGAAGAGATAGAAAAGATGCTGAAAGTGAGGAATGAATGCATCTGTCCGCTCTGAATGCTCACAGACACACCACAACACCCGGCTGCACGCCCTCACAGAGCAGGAAGGACGAGGACCACAACAAACTGTGCGTCCGCATCCTTCACACAGTCACACAGGCCACGCCCCCCGGAGACGCCATCCTGTGAAGCTGAGGTTCAGGGCTTCCTATCACAGCACCAGCTGTCACCAGCTACAGAAACATCCAGCCTCACTGCTTTGCACTGAATGCTGGGAAACTTTGGCAGGTGCTGCAACCTTCACTGCACAGACACACAAAACAACAAAACAGACAACAACTGAGACAAACAACCACACAAATACACCAAGCGACACCAAGGGATTCTCTTCGTGGATGTTGACCCTGTGGCGTTTGTGTAAATGTGTATCCAGAGGGGGCTCGGTGTGTCTGAGGAGCAGTTTGTGTGTCTGCTTGTGTGTCTGCCGTGCTGAACCCTGGGCGTAGCAGGTTCTTTTTTACGTCCAGATTTACGGCGCCGCTGTCGGTAAATGTCAGCTGCAGACACAATGTAGACCCTCTGAAGTGCCGTTGAACTGATTCGGAAGCCAAACGCCGTCTGCCTGCGCGCCTCCCAAACGGCCGGCACTAAAACCTTCACTGTGGCTGGAAGGGCGCCGTTCCATTAATGAGGTCGTTCAAAGTGGAAGCCGGGCCATCGCTTCCAAGTCGGAGTGTCTGCGGACTCCGCACCTGGTCAGTGATCTTTTTAATGACCTCTTGTCCCCCTCACCCCGTCCTCCTCCTGTTCCAGGTGACAGAGAGGTGAGGATGGAGGGTGATGTAGGACAAATGAATTAACAGCATCAGATTAAATGGGATTACTGCACTCAGTGACGGAGGAGCCTGATGAATTATGGAGGCGCACAGAGACCTGAGCGGACTTAATATGTGTGGAGGAACGGGCTCTTAATGTGAGAGGAGCTGTGTGTGTGTGTGTGTCACACACCTCCCACTGGAACTCATTGTTAAAAGTCTGTTTTGTGGCCTCTGTGAATAATTTGTCTCTTGTTGTGGGTCTCTGTGATGGGTTTGTGTGTCTCTGAGTTTGAGTGTGTCTCTGGGTTTGTGTGTGTCTCTGGGTTTGTGTCTCTGGGTTTGTGTGTGTCTCTGGGTTTGTGTGTGTCTCTGGGTTTGTGTCTCTGGGTTTGTGTGTGTCTCTGGGTTTGTGTGGTGTCTCTGGGTTTGTGTGGTGTCTCTGAGTTTGTGTGTGTCTCTGGGCTTGTGTGTCTCTCTGGGTTTGTGTGTGTCTCTGGGTGTGTGTCTCTGGGTTTGTGTGTGTCTCTGGGTTTGTGTGTGTCTCTGGGTTTGTGTGTGTCTCTGGGTGTGTGTCTCTGGGCTTGTGTGTCTCTCTGGGTTTGTGTGGTGTCTCTGGGTTTGTGTGTGTCTCTGGGTTTGTGTGTGTCTATGGGTGTGTGTCTCTGGGTTTGTGTGTGTCTCTGGATGTTTTGTCCCTCTATGTCTTTTTACAGGTGTCTTCTCGCTTTGTTTTGTGTATTCATGGCGGTTTCGGAGCTTCTATCAGTGATGAAGGTTAATCCAGTTCTGAAACAGGTTTTAAATGTGGTGCAGTCACAGACGTACACACACTTCATCACATGAAGGCGAACCTGGTCATGTGACGCATGCGGCACAGTTCCTCCTCAGCCTATTAAATCAGAGAAATGTCAGCGCTCTCACCCACTGCTCTGCTTTCATCCTGGTTTAATGCTGCCAAACGAGTTCCTCACTGATGAGGAGGCCGACTAAAAACAGCCGACAGAAGGAGACACAGCAAGGCTCCGAGACAGCGAGGAAGATCAGAGGAGGAGGAGGAGGAGGAGGCTCGCTGTGAATCACAGTGTAGCTGAATGCTGATGCACTGTTTTACAAATATAGTGATAATAACAATGTACACTCACACACACTCACACACACACACACAGTGCAGTGAGTCAGAGTATAACTGTTGCTTTCTGCTTCATTTACCCGCCTGTCTGCAGGCTGGGAAAATAACAGCATGTTGATGAATGTGTGTGTGTGTGTGTGTGTGTGTGTGTGTGTGTGTGTGTGTGTGTTACAGAGAACACCAAATGAGAGGTTGTAATAAAATTGGAGATTGCTGCACCTCGAGCGAGCGAGGTCACTGTAATTAAGTGTGATTAGGACACAGTGTTTCTCTTTCTCGCCCTCTGCTGCACACACGCAGCTGATTACTGTGACATTACACCTGCCTCACACATGCATGTGCTTCTGTGTGTGTGTGTGTGTTCAGCTGCTGTTTACCTGTGTTTTGTGTTGCTGTTTTACATCACTCTCAGTTACTATAGTTACAGCTCTGCTCCTACAGCAGGTGGGATGTGTCGGGCGGCGAAGGATCCACCTGGTGCGTCCGTCGTTAGCAGAGGGTGCTGGGTAATCCTGACTGGGACCGGAGGTGCTGGGGGCAGAGGTGGATGGAAACAGGGTGTAGCTCATACAGTTTCTGTGCAGGTGTCTCAGCAGACTGTGATCTGACGCACATAAATGGAAGCGTCTCAAACCTCAGACGGACTCTCCTGGATATGAGCTGGAGATGACAGGTGGAAATTAGCCCTCAGATCACATTAGCCCTCAGATGCTCAGCCTGTCGGCAGTCTGTGCTTCCAGTCATTATCTGCAGCCATCAAAAACATAAACAGCTGGCTTCAGGAGCCCGCCGGGCCCAAACACACACCTCACAGAGGCTGAACAAACAGCAGCACTCCGTGGGAAAACACATGAATGGCATAAAATCCTCATATTTACAAAATCACTCATTAATAAAAAACCTGAATGAATGAAGCTCATGTGGAAGTGTCACAAACCGCAGATCCCCCTGAGGCCTCTGGGGGCCGGCACCAGAAGTGAGTCAGTGCCCCCTGTAGACCTTCAGGTGAACACGTCCAGAGTTACAGTAGAGTAGAGTAGTTTAGACTAACACGCAGCCAACATGGAGCCTTAAACCTACAGGTGACATCATGGAGGCTCCACAGTGATGCAGTGTCACTGCCCTCTAACGAGGAGGTGGTCGTTGGACTGTGAGCAGCAGATGATGTGCTTTCGGACTTCTGCTGGCACGGGGAGCTCTGCACGGAGGGAGGAGACGCTGCTCCACACATTCTGATCAGAAAATGGATTTAAATATATATATCTGAGCTTCAGCTGACAAATACCTGGAACAGCTGGGACAGACCCAGATGTGTGGGTGGTGTGGGGCCCTCTCTGTTGCCTGTGCTGCTGTGGGCTGCTGCATGAGAGCGAGCCGTTCCCGCTGAGAGACATCTCCTCGGCGGCCCGGCTGCTCTGTGACATATGTGCCGTCAGCTCGATCTGGTTCAGAGATCCGTGGGTGTGACGCTGCAGCAGATGTGACCTGCTGCTAATTACTGCCAGACGTACACGAGAGGCAGCATGACGCAACGCACTGACCCGCCGCTGCACACACACTGTACTGTAATGTGCTCTGATACAGCTCTGCCCTGTTTAACCAGTCACTCATGTAGGGCTGGATACATGCAGACGGCAGCATGAGCATCATCTTTAACTCCTGTCAGCTCTGATAACATTGTTGATCAGTCTGTACAGTTTCTGCCTCAGTTATCATTGCCTCCTTCAGCACTGATTGATTCTGGGGCAGAATCAATAAGTGGACACAAACTGACTCAAACAAACTGACCGGGTGCTGCCATCCAACCACAGTGACGCCGCGCTCCCACAGTGACGCCGTGTACCCACAGTGACACCGCTCCCTCAGTGACACCGCTCCCACAGTGACGCCGTGTACCCACAGTGCACAGCGCTCCGCCCCCTCTCGCCGTAGGTTCGGGTGTTACATGTAAGCAGAAAGGCCACGAGCCGCCACAGAGCATCGAGCCGACAAACACACTCGTTTAATAGACATCAGCAGCGAGCGGAAGGTCAATAACTTCCAGTCCTCTGTCATCACGGTGTCACAGAAATGTCAGCTGGAAATGCCAATAACCGTGTTAGGTTTTCTCTGCGACTCTGCCGCCTGCCTCTCTGTCATTCCTCTCAGGTTCTCCGATCAATCCTGAGTCTCTGTCCCGTCCTCGCCCCTCAGTGTAGCTTCAGGTTATGTTGGCCTCCGTGCGACCCACCCAGCCCCCCTCCATCACTGTCTTGGATCAATGCGGGGCAGCTGTTGTCACGTTGTAGCTCGGGTTGTGTTTTATTGAAGCTGTTGAGGTGCTGACCTTTCCCTGTCCACCGGTATGACAGAGCGAGAGAGGGACGACCGAGCTGCTCAGAGTCTAATCTATCAAAGCACAGAGGACTGTGGATCTGCTGCCAGACCTGCGGCGCCCTCAGCTCTCTGTTTCTTCCTTCTTAACATTCTGATTATCTGCAAACAACATGTCGGCCATGTCTCCCTGTCAGCTCACCGACAAAACAGGACAGGACACAGAAAACTCTGCACGGAGCCAGAAGAGGCCGCCAGGAACCCAAACCAGGCCACACACACAGCGCAGGCGTTACAGGAGCCCGACCCAGTACATTACAGGAGCCCGACCCAGTACATTACAGGAGCCCGACCCAGTACATTACAGGAGCCCGACCCAGTACATTACAGGAGCCCGACCCAGTACAGGACACTACAGGAGCCCGACCCAGTACATTACAGGAGCCCGACCCAGTACAGGACACTACAGGAGCCCGACCCAGTACAGGACACTACAGGAGCCCGACCCAGTACAGGACACTACAGGAGCCCGACCCAGTACAGGACACTACAGGAGCCCGACCCAGTACAGGACACTACAGGAGCCCACTATGAGCAGCTCCATCCTGCAAACTGAACAGTCAAAGAATTAAATGTCAAAATCACACAAATATCAATTAAGTATTGAAATATTAAAAAAAATGCAAAAACATTTAAAAGATCAAATATTGAATGACTTGACTGTTTGCTTTCTCATGATTTTAAATATGTGTGTGGGCTACAGGACTCAGCTGATTAAATGAAACCTGACCTGCTGTTACCTGCTGAACAGGATCAGAGGAGGGCTGACAGACTCTGTGTGAACATGAAGGTGGTTGTGTGTGTGCTGTGATGGTGGTGCAGGTGGTGCAGGGTCTCTGAGGAGGGTCTGACAGGCCTTACCCTGTGCTGTGGTACCTTCAGGCCACACATACTGTACGTGTGAGAGCAGCTGCTTACTGACAGATCAGAGGCTAATTGGAAGAATATCTGCTGGGAGGATTTGCAGCTTTAAGAGCTTCTCAGAGAGTTTTCTGGAGGATGGAATTTAATTTGTGCTGGTCATTAGAGGAGACCTCGATGATCCCTGACCTCATACACATTTCATGTAATTACCATCAGCACCTTCACTGTGCCACGTCCTCTCACATCCATTAGCCTTCAGCTGAGTGAAGCCGCCATGTTTCCCTGATGCTGCATCACTGAGTGCAGCTGTCAGCCAGCTGTGGTCTGAGCTCCAGTCTCAGGTCAGTCTAACCGATGTCCTCTCTCTCCCTGCAGATCCCTCAGATCAGCTATGCATCCACTGCCCCGGAACTGAGCGACGACCGCCGCTACGACTTCTTCTCCCGGGTCGTCCCCCCGGACAGCTTCCAGGCCCAGGCGATGGTGGACATCGTCAAGGCCATGGGCTGGAACTACGTCTCCACCGTGGCCTCGGAGGGCAGCTACGGCGAGAAGGGGGTGGACGCGTTCATGCAGCTGTCCAGAGAAGCAGGTAGGAGAGCCGGGCGCGGCGGGCTGGGCGTGCAGAGGGTCTGAGGACGCTGTGCTCAGGTCCTGATGAATGTGTGTGTGGTGGCAGCCATGTGTGAACATAAATCCTCAAACAGGAGCCTCGCTGTGACTGCTCAGTGATGACTGCAGCATGAGCAGGTATCAGTGCCGATCCTGACATGTTGATCTGACCTCTGAAGAATAGATCTGATACAAACTGTTGAGTCACAGAAGCTTGAAAGGATTAATTAGGGCGCGCGGCGCTGCTGACTGCTCTCTGAATAATCTCGGTGACATTTGGAGCGATCTGATGACTCCTCACAGCCCAGCAGTCAGGATGCGTCCTGACATTTATGTGCCGGTGTTTTTAGAGGATTATTAAAGGACACGCCGCTGCCATGAGCTGGAACTCAGGCCGGCCCTGGATGGTTGATCTATGCAGGCTTTTGAACAATGATCGGAGGATGTGAGCGGCGCAGCAGTCCCTCGGTGTCACCCCGAGCAGAATTCACCGTCTTTGTCTGTCCGACAGAGACCCCCCCCTGTGTGTGTGTGTGAGTGAGGGAGAGAGAGGTGAGCAAGTCTTTGTAGATTGCAGATTATTTAGTAATCCAGTCTATTGATCGCAGGACTTTCCCCCATCAGCTCCCTTTCTCACACACACAGACTGAAATGGCTGATGTGAGGTGGACCAGCTGAGCTCTGTGTGGTGTCCTGCCTCCATTCATAAAATCATGATGTCAGGTTGCTCTGTTGTGTAGCTCTGTGTGTTTTGTGTGTCCCAGTGTTGACCTGACTGTTAGCATTGTGAAGCTACCGTCACATTAACACAGCTCAGTAGTAGTTTGTAGCTCTCAGGCTGGTTCTCATGTAAATTGACGAGCCTCCTTTGTGCTAGATGTCAGCCAACAATATGAAGTACATCAATACTCAGCTAGCTTGTTAACCAGCCCTTCTGGCATCACTGTTAGAAATAAACCATGGTTATCCATCTTGGCTTCATATAGTTGCATTGTTTGTTTAACATTGGTATGATGGATCATCTTAGCTGGAAGCATTAGCTAACTATCACATGTGCTCAGATGACATCACTGAGAAAGCCAGCTAAGCTTAGCCTAGCTTCAACAAGTCTGAATGTTAGATTCCGTACATCACTTGCCAGAGACGTGGAGGCGTGTGATGCTGCTCGTCAGTCTGCGGAGCCGGCCTGACATCTCCTGAAACACAAAGCTACCTGAATGCACTGTGTGGCTTCGTTTGTAGACAAAGGATGGGAGGTGTGTAACTGAAAGGTCCTGTGGACATGTAGTGACACAGGGTGACCACACAGCACAGTGAGCGACAGGGTGCAGTTCTCTGAATGACCACTGGTGTCACTGTTCACGGGGGTTTCTGCTTCTTACCTGACAAATGTTTAAAAATAAACAGTTTGTGTTGAAGATGCGTCCGCTCAGAGCTGAGCTGCTGACTCCTTTTCATCAGAGACATTACAAACCAAACGTCATCTGCATTCAGTTTGAAGTTTGATTAATATGGTCTGTTTGTTTCATGAGAGGCTGTTTTGCCTGGAATCCGACCTTCAGATCTGCCGATGCTGTGAGATGTATGATTCATATGTCAGCACGGCTCGGGTGAGAAACACTTTAATTTAAAGCAAACAGCCGGTGTGAGCTTTTCACCAGCGCTCTTCACTGAAGTGCTTCTCATGGCAAATAGCTGCGAGACGTGATTCCCCCCTGCTGTGAGCTGCCAATACCGAGTTCAGATGGTATTAGGGGGGCCCAGCTCCTCAGTCAGCAGTCCGAGCCTGTGGAGGAATTGGATGGAGAGCAAATATCTGGCAGCGTTTTTCCTCACAATCCTGCTGATTCAGAGATAATCAGGACGGCTCCTCGGGGTTTGCTGGGAAGAAGCTGCAGAATGATAAAGTCTGGTCAGAAAGCCCCTCAGAGAGGCCACACCTCCTCGTGTGTGGCCGCAGGTTCAGCTGTTGTGTCTCATCATCAGCACAGAGACAAGCAGCCTGACT
The DNA here is from genome assembly GCF_900634625.1 of Parambassis ranga. Taxonomy (NCBI): domain Eukaryota; kingdom Metazoa; phylum Chordata; class Actinopteri; family Ambassidae; genus Parambassis; species Parambassis ranga. Next base: position 12,605,229 of record NC_041038.1, on the reverse strand, counting down.
GGGTTTTCCTTCTGGACCACAGATTGAGGTCCAGAAGGCAGGCTCTGTAATCACTTGCTGCTGTTCCATGGTGACCAGAGAGTCTTCTTCTTGCTGCAGCACAGTGGTGTCCGGGGCCTGACCTTCAGACTGGACACTTTCTGCGAATAAGTCCTCAGTGTGGACACTTTTTACTGAGTGTCACTAACAATCTCCATCCTTGTCCAGCTCCTGGGAGTTGGATTTGGTCTGACTCGTGCTTTAAGAATTTCTTGAACCAGGTTTTTGGTTTCTGGATTCAGATCAGTTTCTGTCTGCAGTGAGTCCGGCTTCTGTTTGTTGGGATCTTGTCCTTCTTCCTGTTGGTTGATGGTGACGTCAGAGTCTTCGTTTTGTGTCGATGTGTGAACAGATCACTTCAGACGTGATGCAGTGCATTGGTCTGATTGGAACTCAGTATGGGGGCTTCTGGGTAATTGACTGTATGTTGTTATGGAGATGACATGATCAGAATGGTGGTTCAGAATCAGAGTGATCAGTGGTTAATACACAAACTACAAACTAATGACAGTCCATCAGTTGTGAGGTTTTCAGGTGTGCTCAAAAGACTCCATGATGCCAGAGGTTAGAGCAGCTCTGTGGTCGCTGAGGTCACTGTTCTAACAGCTCATTGCCTGTTGTGAACGTGGGTCAACACTGTTGAGTGTATTGGTTATTGATTAGTTTGTAGCTCCTCAGTTAGTGACTCTGAAGTGGACTTTATGTTCAGGCTGTTTGCGGTGACCCTGCAGGAGCTCCGCTGAAGCTAGGCCTGAGTTGTGTGTGTGGTGACGATGGTGATGCAGCTGTCGTCATGGCGCCCTCATGCAGCTGGTTTCCTTTTCATCCTTCTCCATCTCCCTCCAACCGGCTGTCCCCTCAGTGTGTTTACTTATGCATTCATTAGAGTGGAGCCATACGAGGAGCACAGCAGCTAATGCAGCATCTAATTTGCCTGTTTGATTACCTGGGAATCCCAGAAGGCATCCATCAGCTGTTTATTAGTCTCTTTTGCTGCCGTGAGCTTAGAGCAGTGACACCACACTCATCACCACAGTGAGAAGGTAAAGGAGGGTGGAGGAATGAAGAGAGAGGCAGGTTTTACTCCATCAGACTACGGCGTCTGTGGGACTGATGGCCGGTCTGGAGCCATCCAGGGAGAAATCCATCAGCCGAGGACAGGAAGGCGCTCATGTTCGGTAATGTGCTTCACAGGCTGGACTAATGTTGTCTTTGCACACCAGGCTGCCATCCATCAGCACACCTTCTGAATACGGCTCCATGTAAAACCAAGCCAGGCGTCACTCACAGTCAGTCCCTGTGCTGGCGCAGCATCCAGACGGCACTCAGTCAGTCACATGTTGTTTATGTAGCACAAGCATCATCTGTAACTCTTAGTAAAGCTGGCTGAAGAGTCCTGGGCCACCGCCACTGAGAGCTAGACCAGGCAGGATGTACAGGCCAAGCTGGTCACAGCAGGATGCACTCCAGGGCGGCTCGTTGGCTCGTGCATGGACAAACATTCACTCTAGTCAGCCGTACAGTGGACAGATAACACAACCGTGAGCACGAGGACCAAGCAGTTGCTCACGAAGGCTCAGTCAGCCGCGCGCATTCAAAGACGGCTCAGCGGCTCACACGCATCCCTGGACACGCTGGACGCAGCGAGCAGGTGCCTCGGTCACATGCACAGGGTTAAACTGGCCGCTCAGGGAGGGCTCAGCCGCCTGCATGCACACATCTGTCACTGTGCTGCTCACATGTGTGTTAGAGCCTGGTGATGGAGCAGACAGGTGACTCGACACACACACAGACACACACACAGACAGACACACGCACAGACAGACACACACACACAGACACACACACAGAGACACGCACAGACACACACACAGACGCACGCACACACACGCACAGACACACACGCACAGACACACGCACAGACACACACACACACACACACACACACGCATACACACACACACACACGCACAGACACACACAGACACACACACAGACAGACACGCGCGCACACACGCACAGACACACATACACACAGACACACACACAGTGTCAGTTTCTCAGTCGCTGCTTATGAATGCACAAATATTAATTATGAGAGCCTCGCATCAAATTTGTAATTATGTTGTGCACACAAAAGTGTAATAATGTGCATGAGAGTGTGTGTTCTTAGAATGGACACTGGGTTGATCAGTGATGTGTGCAAGGATGACTGGGTTTCCCCAGAGGTAGTTCCCTAGTGTGGCAGTGTGTGTGTCTACACTCAGTGTGTGTTTTAGAACATTTACATGTCCTCAGAGGTGGAGCCGGCTCTGAAACATGTGCCGGGGCCCTGAACTCTGGCTGATCTCCTCCAGTTTCTGAGGGCAGAGCTCAGATCTGATGCTGCTAATTTCAAAACAAGCATTCTAAAAAGTTTAATGGCATCCCGTGGGCTGCTGTTCTGAGCCAAAGCTGCATTAATATTTCAAGGTGCGGTTTTCATGTGAGCTGCAGTTGTTTTTAAAATGGGAAGAGGTCGCGGTTTGTTGCATTTGATACACAGCGGCTCAGCTTCGTGCGGAGATCAAAGAAAAGAAACGCAGCCTGTGGTGGAGAGCTGGGCGCCAACGTTCCCCCCACAGAGGGAGGGTGGCTGCAGCCGAGGCGGCAGAGGGCCGGCAGAGGGCCGCAGGTACAAACACCTGATGGTGATGATCCAGCTTCTTCTTTAACTTTCAGGTTTAGAAAGTCACATGCCCACATGATGTCACACTTCACAGCTCAGATCTCTCATGAGAAGAAGAACCTCAGCACATTGAGAGTGTGTGTGCTGTGACTGAAGGCTGCCTGCAGAGCTGTCAGCCCGATCACAGGTCATTAGAAGGACGGAGGTGAGTCATCAGCTCAGCTGCTGCCAGTCGTGACTCCTCTGATGTCAGCTGATGGACCTCATTAGTTCACCTTCAAACCACTGAGCAGCTTTAATATCAGCATCAATCCAGTTTAAGCCTCTACTTATATCATCTGTGTGTGTGTGTGTGTGTGTGTGTGTGTGTGTGTGTGTGTGTGTGTGTGTGTGTGTGTGTGTGTGTGTGTGTGCATACAGACCCGCTGGTCCTGGCCTGCATGGAGCTGCAGCTTTTGGAACTTCTCACAGTTTTAAATCCCCTTCACTCTGTGAGTTTGGGTTTAAGGATAAATCACAGGGTTAGTTTTGGAAAAACCATCCTTGTCTGGGGCTCTGTTACCATGGTTACCGCTCCTGTCTCTTCTACAACATGATTCACAGCCTGAGAAGGAGTCACTGGTGGCTCGTGGCATCTGTTCGTGCTGCCAGAGCAGCTACACTGGAGTCTGACAGATGACGAGCGTTCACGTTGACCAGAGTTTTCCTCTCAGCTACACGTGGCACGTTCAGACCATGTGACCACACAGCGTGTCATGAACAGGCGGCGTGAAAGGTCTGTGACAGTCAGCGGCCGGCAGCCCGCTGTGTTCATGTGGAGTTTCCACTCGTTCGGTGTTTACATCTAAACGCACTGACTCTTCAGGTCAGCGGTGAGCCAGCTGTAACCCTGCAGTCACTACAGCAGCAGCCAAAGAAGAGTCAGACAGTGATCAATACCTCTCTGTAAAACACAGCAGTGATTGGTTATCAGGATGTTAAATAAATGAGCTGTTATCAGGTTCATCGCTGATTGTACAGATATGAGCGGAGCCGAGCTCCTCTACAGTCGCTCTGCGTCTGCAGGTCAGAGAGGAGCGATAAGAGCTGCATACATCCTGTAAGATCAGCTGCATTCTTCCTGCTGATAAGCTAAGCAGCTTTAAATAAGAGTCAGAGCAGCAGAGCCAGATGAAGCGATGCAGCACGGTTCACCCGGACAGCAGACTGCCTCAGGTGGTTTGTTCCTGTAAGTCTTCTATCAGAACCAATCAGTGATCAATATTTCTGCACAGCAATGATCCAGACATGATTAGATTCCTCCCATATGAGCAGATTAAACAGACCCAGAGACATGCAGACGCTGAGCTCATCCATCAGCTCATACTGCACATGACAGCGCCGTCATAACAGCACATAGGAGTCTATCCATCACACCGCCTGCAGCTCACTGACTGCAGCTCACTGACTGCAGCTCACTGCCTGCAGCTCACTGCCTGCCTGCAGCTCACTGACTGCCTGCAGCTCACTGACTGCCTGCAGCTCACTGACTGCAGCTCACTGACTGCCTGCAGCTCACTGACTGCCTGCAGCTCACTGACTGCCTGCAGCTCACTGCCTGACTGCCTGCAGCTCACTGCCTGCCTGCAGCTCACTGACTGCCTGCAGCTCACTGTCCACCTCCACCTCGAAGAAAAGGGACACACTTTGGAGGACACATTCTAGACAGAGAGGACAGGTGGTCTAAAGAGTCAAGGAAACATCTGTGTTAGGGTGGAGAAAGAGGTGGAGGACTCAGACATGGTCTTTCTGCCAAAGCTTCCAGCTGTCCCACAGTCGATGTCCAGTCAGTAAGTATGGAGACATTTACAGCTATAGTCACATGACTTTCACACAGACCCCCCACTGAGCTCCTCCACCACATGTAAACCATGTTTCACACCTTACAACTGATGGAGCTGATGGAGGAGCAGAGACGTCTTCAAGAGGACCCTACAAGTCCAGCTGTCCTGCTTCAAGCTCTTCAATGGAACTTCCAGGTTGCCGTGGTTACAGCTTCCTGTGTTAGCTGCATCCCACAGCTCCTGTATGTAGGCCACAACATGCTCAGCAGAACGCCTCAGTGTTGGTGACTTCATGATGTGAAGGTTGATGTTGATCTTTAATACCAGGGAGGCAGATGACCACGGACAGACTCCCGTTCAGCGTCACGGCGAGCTGTGACATCACACTCCCACCTCTCTCCTGACGTGCAGCCTAAGCTCCCTCTGAGAACAGACGATGCCAGCGCTTGCTTCATGATGGTGTTGTGTTCATAGCCCTCCCCCCTGCCCCAGAGGAACTAGGCTCTCTGGTTGTGTATTGGCACATCATCAAATGTTCATTTCTCTGGTCAATAATTGACTCTGGGCGCTTTATTAGCCATCTGTTAGCAGAGAGATTAGAGAGGGGATCTGCTGCAGCATCTCCTCCATTACTGAGCACAGCACTGATTGCACATCCAGGTCAGGCCTGTGTGTGCAGCCACAGCGAGCTGCTGCTGCAGAGCTCCGTGCTGGGGTCAGACAGAGCCAGGCTTTGTCAGTGACACCATGCTGGACATGAACTTTCTCTGTTAACCCTTTCTGCTCCAGGCTTTGACTGTGAACTGATTATAATTTGAGAATAAATATGATCTTCAGATTGTTTGTGATGGTCTTCAGCTCTGTCACCATTTGTTTAGCGTGTTAGCATGTTAGCTTCTTATCTTTGTTCGGCTGTGGCTGAACAACAACATCACACACATCACCGACACATGCAGGCCGCCTGCAGAGAGCGGCAGGTGCTGGTCTGATGTAAACAGCAGAGTTACCACTGATCCATTTCCTTCACTGTCACCCGTCTGAGGAGGAGGAGGAGGAGGAGGAGGAGAGACTTCCTCCTGCAGCTTCAGGCTGATCCAGCAGAATGTGAAGGATGAAGGAAGCCGCTGTAGATCTCACCTGAGAGCTGCTGTGTGTGAAGCTGAGCTCAGAGGGAACTCCAGCAGCTCAGGATTCCAGCCTCCTTTTCATTGGTTTATTTCATCAGCAACTAAATACTGAGAAGCTAGCCGCTATTAACAGGCGTGGTCCCCTGTCTCTGTCCTTTTATCAGGATGAGACGTGGCATTTACAGCAGCCTCTAGGAGCACCTCATTTTCACAACTTTATGAAAGCCGGACCCACTTCAACAACACTTCAACAACACAATCAAACTGAAGTGAGCAGCAGGTGAATCATCCTCTGCTGCTCTCTGTGTTTCCTGTGCTGAATTATAATCTGTGTGGTAAACATCTTTTCCTGAATGTTTGGGTGCATTCTGGGTAATGTAGGCCCACTTTAATTTCCTCCGTCTCCCATAACTATGTGATATATGAGCAAACACTTAAGACAGATCCAATCACACACAGACTCACATGAGCAGGCCAGTGACACGCAGGCTGGAGTTAAAGGACATTACAGGTCCACACACACACACAGACACACACATACATACACACACACACACACACACACACACACACAGACACACAGAGAAACACACACACATACATACACACACACACACACACACACACACAGACACACAGAGAAACACACACACATACATACACACACACACACGCACACAGACAGACAGACACACACATACATACACACACACACACACACTCACTCACACTACCTGTGCAGTGTGAGTGTGTGATGGTGTCTCTGGTCATTACCTCTTTCTGTCTGAGGCTGTAAAGACGAACAGCTCCACAGGCTGTAAAGATCTATGAGCTGCTAATACAGCAGGATGTAATGGCAGCTCTGAGCACGTTCATTCTTAATGTCTGTCTGCATGTGTGTGTGTTGGAACAGGTGTGTGTGTGTCACTGAACTGTGGCTCATTCTTCTCTCTGGCAGTTATTGTAGAAAATTCAGTGTCAATTGATGAGCTCCCCGGGGTGGTCGGTCCACTGAGAAGCTGTTTGGCTGCACTCGCAGCCCCAGAGCTGTTTATTTCTCCCCACTCATCAGCAGAAGCACCGAGAGCGAGCAATAAAGGGAGGAGGAGGAGGAGGGGGAGGAGGAGGAAGAGGAGGAGGAGGAGGAGGAGGAGGAAGAGGAGGAAGAGGAGGAGGAGGAGGAGGAGGAGGAGGAGGAGGAGGAGGAAGAGGAGGAGGAGGAGGAGGAGGAGGGAAAAAACAATCTTTGCTCTGTTCTGAGATTCTGAGGTTAACCTCCTTGAAATCAGATTTGTTAGCCTTTCTATTAGCATGACATCACCACAGGGACCTATTAGCATTAGCCTCATTCATTAGCATGGTGTCAGAGATGCTTTTTAACAGGTGATAATATATATGATACTTTTCTTTGTCGTGTGGCTCTGTGTTGAGATATAAATGACCATGTTGGGCTGTGAAGGACCGCGTGCTGCTTCCTTCATTGCCCTTCATTGCGTTGTGTGTATCAGTGGCGTTGTGTGTATCAGTGGCGTTGTGTGTCAGTGGCGTTGTGTGTGTCGGGGTGAAAATCCCCTTGTTTCCTTCTGATCACCCCCTGAATTAGTTTGTAAGGAAGGAGCGGATAAATTCTGGTCTCAAAATTATAATTTATTAAACAATGAGGCAAATTCTGAGTCGCAGAGCTCTGGGTTGTTGCACACAAAGAACCAAACAAGAACAACACAAGAACAGGACAACCAACAAGAACAAACAACCACACAGCAACAACGAACAATGCAACAACAACTGGACATGGGATTCACACATTGATATACCCCATGGGCGTTCCTGCCTGCCGGCCCACAGGCATCTACCGCCCCCCTGCAGACCCTGGTTCATACAGCAACTAGACCATTAGTGTTTACTGCCAAATAAGGTAAAACTTCAATTCCTCAAATCTCATAGGTTGTGAGTCCAATCTGGGGGTGACCATAAAACTGGGTACTCAGGAGAAAAACACATTCCTTTAGAATCTGGCTTTTATCAGGTCAAAGGTGCTGCTGTCCTTAGTCTGAATTTATGACCATCTCGTACCAACCGGAGCTCTCTCCAGAGAACAGAAAAACAACTGATCTCATCTGCCACAGCCTGAACTGCAGAAAACAACGTTATATGACATACTATGAAATTACTTATTAATACATTCAGTATCCGCAAATTACTTTGATTTTCTATAAAACTTCCTAACACATAAACACTTATGAAAATCACATTATTAAGCGATAAACACATATAAACATGAAAACTTATATATCTGAACACACTGCATGTTAACACCATGCAGAATAAATTCTTTCACCCAACATGTGTCAGTGGCGTTGTGTATCAGTGGCGTTGTGTGCCAGTGGCGTTGTGTGTCAGTGGCGTTGTGCGTCAGTGGCGTTGTGTGTCAGTGGCGTTGTGTGTCAGTGGCGTTGTGCGTCAGTGGCGTTGTGTGTATCAGTGGGGTTGTGTGTCAGTGGCGTTGTGTGCCAGTGGCGTTGTGTGTCAGTGGCGTTGTGTGTCAGTGGCGTTGTGTGTCAGTGGGGTTGTGTGTCTCTCTGAGTTTAGCAGCATTAATGCAGCCACAGGCTGAATTTGCTGCAGCAGTGTGACCGTCCACCTCCCTGCACTCACAGCTCCCACCATTCATCATCTGTAATGAGGCAGAGCCCTCTGAGACCTGAACCCCTCCCTCTGTCCTCACAGTCCTCCAGCTCCCATACATGGGAAAGAAGCCCTGATATTACACTCTTTCAGAACAAAGATCAACTTCAGTGACAACTTTAAGAGAAAATGAGCGGCTTCCACTTTGTGCTACCATAACAGGAAACAAACAGTCTGTAGGGTCTGCACACAGATGATAAAACAACAGCTGTAAAACTCGACAAACATCAACAGACACAAGGGTTAAAATAAGTCATACTGAGCACATGTAGCTTTAATTATTCTTCAAACACATGCTGCTGCTAATATGAAGGGAATCAAAGTAAAAACCGACAGCACAGAGCACAGACAGCACAGAGCACAGACAGCACAGGCAGCACAGACAGCACAGAGCACAGAGCACAGACAGCACAGAGCACAGACAGCACAGACAGCACACAGACAGCACAGAGAGCACACAGACAGCACAGACAGCACAGAGCACAGACAGCACAGAGCACAGAGCACAGACAGCACAGACAGCACAGAGCACAGAGCACAGACAGCACACAGACAGCACAGACAGCACAGAGCACAGACAGCACAGACAGCACAGAGCACAGACAGCACAGACAGCACAGAGCACAGACAGCACAGAGAGCACACAGACAGCACAGAGCACAGACAGCACACAGAGCACAGACAGCACAGACAGCACAGAGCACAGACAGCACAGACAGCACAGAGCACAGACAGCACAGACAGCACAGAGCACAGACAGCACAGACAGCAGTCGGCCTGTGGAGCTCCAGCAGCAGCTGCTGCTCTCTGTGTTATTTACTGTTTGTGCTGACTGCAGAGAAACAGGCAGAATATGAATTTTCATGTGGGGACGCTCGTGGCGGGGAGGCAGCGGCTCGCCGCCGTGTTGCAGCCTCTTTGTGTTCCCATGTGACGCAGCGGCCCTGAATCTCTTTGATCACAGCGCACAGCTGGAAACAGCTGCGTGGTCTCGGCTGCTGGCTGCGCTGCACGTGTGAGAAGTTTCTGAGAGAATCCTGCAGAGACCACAGGGCCTCCGTAGACAGCTGGATGCTCTCAGACTGGAATTGGATTTTTGGCAATTTCTGGTTTGAAAAGTGTCTGAATATATGTGTGTGTTTTCTAAAGTACACAATTCACAGGAAGGACTCTGTCCTCTGCACACAGGGACGAGTTTTAGTCTCTAAACTGGAGAGATAGGATGAGGACAGGGCTTAATGTTGACCGTCAGCTGTCTGAGAGGCCGCACACACACACACAAGGACTGGCTGAGCAGAGAGCTCAATAAATGGTCCCTAACATGGATCGGATCAGGTATCGATCTCTCTCTGGATCAGGTTTCGATCTCTCTCTGGATCAGGTATCGATCGCTCTCTGGATCAGGTATCGATCGCTCTCTGGATCAGGTATCGATCTCTCTCTGATCAGGTTTCGATCTCTCTGAAATGTTGCTGGTGTTCCTGGGTCTCCACACGTCCTCTGTGTTTGGAGAAGGTGAGCAGGTCCCACAGTGACCCGTCTCCTGCAGCACACTGTCACTTCTCATCAATGATCACAGTGTTTGACGCCTCATGACTGCCCAAAGCTTCCACGTGGCTTAGAGAGGACAGCGAGTGTTTGTGGTCAAAACTGAGCACCCCCCGAGGTACAGAAACAGTGAAGGACTCAGCGGGTCCAGATGTCAGGGTCCCTTCTCAGTCTGGAAAGGTCTGGAACTACCTTCAGTGAAGCTCCAGGTGTGTCACATGACCTCCCACAGCTTCCCTCATTCATCATGTGTAACGAGGCAGAGCCCTCTGTGACCTGAAGCTCCTCCCTCAGCTCCGTCCGTCTCCGTCCTCACAGCCCTCCACCTCTATTACATGATGCAAGGCCTCATGGGAAGTCTGGCCTGTTCTTAGATACAGTGATGTGATGACTGACAGCGTGTTTTTCAGCGCCTGTGCATCACTTTTTCATTTTAGATCCATTGATTTGTCCAAATGTATTTTCTTGGGAAACAAACAGCTGATTGTTGTTATTGATGTTTTTTTATTATGAAACATGCGGGGATGACTTTTTCAGCAAACATGTTTAATCATTCCGGCGTCTCCGGCCGGGCGAAGCGTCTGTCCCACAGGAAATGTTCTCCTTCCATTTTTCGGCACCTCATCATTAATATTTCACAGTTCAATCTCACGGATGCTGGTTGTGACACAGCAGAACGGCCTCACACTGACACAGAGTTTGAGCAGGCTGCGGTCCTCAGCTGACACGCTCACCAAGTGTCTAATGAACGGACCCCTCTGAGTCCTCTGCTGGTGCACCAGGACGCTGCAGCTCCCTCAGGCCTTCCTGAACATGGATCACTTTAAACTGTGACTGACGTGAGCGCAGGACACAGCAGCCTGGAACGGACTGACAGGCTGTGAACAGCTTCACTAACTGGTTTTATTAATACCAGGTTATTGATCTCAGTGTAGAGGTGTGTGGATGGAGCCAGGTCCGGGTGGACTCTGGAGGAGTGTTTGGCACATGCTGCAGATAAATGGCTGTTTGTGCTGTTGATTTTGTGCGGAGCCGCTGTAGAGCTGAGAACAGCTCATCCATCACAGCCTGCCTGCGTCTGCAGCTCCTCTGAAGGCTCATCCAGCTCCTGTCTTTGTCCCGTTTTGTTCGGCCGGATTCAGACACTCTGACCCACTTTAGCCCGTCTCTCTGAGATTTACTGACTGCAGCTCCAGTCATTCATTTTCCAGCAGCTCAGATTCTGCCTGGTTGTTTCCCTCCTGTCAGCAGGCCGGCTCGGCTCCACGTGTCGCCGTAAATCAGGCCAGATAGGACATTTGTTTATATCAACCTTTTTATGCTCATTTCCAGCTGGCAGTATGGAAGCAGAGGGAGAGTCTCTGCTGACGAGTTAATGAGCTCAGACAGAAGGTCCTGACGGTGGCACGAGCTCAGGAAGCCGGAGCCGGTTACAGGTGTGGAAACTTTCACTGAGGCTCTGACGTCTCTGTGCTGGTATTTATATCTGAATCCATGAACTCTGTGCAGCTTTCATGTTGTTGAGCTTTTAAACGGAGGAATGTGCAGCTGCAGGACGGGATTGAAGACCAAATCTGTCCTGATCAGAATCAGTGCAGACTGAACGGAGCGGAGACGATTTCAGATTAGATTATCAGCACGCCGAGCAGCGACGTTTCAGATCTGCTCCGGGGTCGTGTTCTAAATTGTATTGTAGAATGTTGATTGGATTAAAATAAGACGGGACATTATGCCTGAAACCGTGTAATTTAAAAAGTCTGCAGCACGGAAACACGCAGAAACTCCATGAATATTTCAGAGAGTTTGATCAAATAAGTCATAAACGGTTGGCTGTGAGAGAGGATAAATCACACGCAGACAGGGACGCTTTCATCATCATCAGAGCGCTTCACACTCAGGCCATCAGCAGGAATCAAAGTGCTGCACACACACACACACACACACAGCACGCTGCTCGTTAGTGATGGTCACCTCCAGGACACACACATCTGCACACTGAACCTTACAGCATGAGGCTGTCACTGCTCTGTCTGTGATAACATTCACTTCCTTTAAGGCTGTCCTTTCAAAGTAAGAGCTCACAGTGAATCTTCTCATGTATTTTCAATCAACTTTTAATGTTTTTCTGCAAACTTTTCTGGAACATTCTCAGTAACACAGAAAGTACATCAGAGGGAAAGTTTTAAGTGCTTTCTGAGGCAGCATCACAGATTGGTATGAGTGTCCCCAGCTCACACACACACACACACACACACACTGAATGACACCCTCACTTCCTGCTTTGGGTTTGGTTGAAGTGTTTGTTTCCTCCTAGCTGACAAAATATGAAAGAGAGGGAGTGCGGGGCAGAGGATCCCTGCTGTGAATGGAGGTCATGTGAGGAGCGGAGTCCCCGTCACTGTGGGATCGGAGCTCTCTGATGGTTCTCCTGATGTGATCCTGAACAGAAAGATTCAACATGTGTTTCCAGCAGGCAGCTGGCAGGGAGGAAGAGGATGCTCGCTCCAGGTGAAGGGGGAGGAGTTTCAGTGTCTCAGGCTCACTTTGCCGTGTCCTGCAGTGCTCGGTGTGAGCTGAGGACTTGTTTCTGTCCGGGGCCAGGGACCCATCGATCCCTGAGCCGTCCTGAGCAGCAGCCATCTTGATGAGCTGCTCCACGTGTTCACGGCGAGCTCCAGCAGCCGCGCTGAGCGCTCGGCTGTGGCGGCGCTGGCACCGCCTCACACTCCGACCTTGCAGGGTTCGACTCTGGCAGCCATAACTCGCAGCGCTGGCTGGATGAAGTGGAATGAGGCCGTAAGTCAGTGCAGCCATTGGCCTGTTACAGTGGTGCGGGTGTAGTTTAAGTGAAGAATGATCACCTAATCAATATTTACAGCATGACTCAGATAAATTCAGAGGTTAGAGAGGAGGCGGCAAAGCAGCCAGGAAGTCGTTGGTCTTTGCTGAGGAAAGCAGGAGGAGTGGTTACCAGCTGGAGGAGGAGGAGGAGCAGGAGGAGGAAGCATGTTAGCATGTTAGCCTGTGGATGCAGACCCTTTGTTCATTCATCTCCTGGTTGACCCACAGTGAGTGAGGAGGTGGATCCTGAGTGGAGGTAGCGGCGGCGGCATGCAGCCATTCTGAAACACAGGAAGTTATACATGGAGGCTTTGACAGCACTGGAGCTGAGACATGAAGTGTTTTAGAGGGAACGCTTCAGCAGTGACTGTGAGCAGGTCAATGTGCTCACTGAGCAGGAACCTGCACAGACCCCTTCAGTCTACACTATTCACACATGAAGAGTGTAAAGGGCTTCAACTCCATCACTTAACATGCAGACGACACCACAGATCAGCCTGACCTCCAAGAGATGACTCCACCTCCAGACTGGAAGTGGACCATCTAGTGACTTGGTCATTAACAGCTCTACCACCAAAGAGGTGCTCGTTGATTTCAGGCGCTCCCACATCAGAGGACCACACACACACACACATATATTGAGCCTCAGTGGAGAACCTCAAGCTCCTTGGAATCATCTCTAAGCACTTGACATGGTCCTCCAGCACCCAGCAGCAGGTGAACCCTGTAACTAACCCTGACCCAGTAACAGCTCAAAACTGTCAGTATGGAGCTTCCACAGCTGGACTCCGAGAGTCTACACCGAGAGACTCAGAAGGCAAGCAGACCAGATCAGCACTGACCTCTGACCCTGGACCCTCTTTGTTTGAACCGCTACCATCAGGAAAGCTGATCAGATCAATAAAAACAAGGACAGACTCAGAGACAGCTTCTGCAGAACGTCATTGTACCCAGTGTATAATGAAAGTAAAGATCATTCATTCTTCTGCTAATATTTGCTTTACTTGTAGTCCAGCTTAAAGCACTGGGCTGGTTGTGTCTGATGAATGTTCAGTGCTGTGCTCTGTAACAACGTTTAAAGACTGTGGAGGTCCTGTCAGTGACCTCTGAGGATTGTCGGAGGATGTGACCCACTGTGAAATGTTGCTGTGGAGCGGTTCAGTCCTGGTGCAGGGAGAGTTCTACAGATCCTGTGTGACTGTGACATCTGAGGGCTAGCGCAGCTGTATCTGATGGTTTATTTGAGCAGCTCTTTGTTTGGGAGGGTCATACACAACAGACAAAAGATGAGCCTCCACCCTCTGCTCCAACCAGCTCACACAGGCATCGGTTGATGTGCAGCTGTACAGAAAGTGAGAGGCGCGAGCAGCCGAGCCAGCAGCTGTACGGGCTGAAATGATAGTTTGGCTGCTTTTCAGCAGCATCATCATCACTGGCTCACAGGCAGTAAAGTCGACTCTGTAAAACACTCCACGCCTGATTGCTGCAATTTGTGTCAAACATCAGAGTCATAACTCAATAACTTGTGAACGCACAGCGTGACTCACACACTCCCAGAGTCATGGTGACTTTGTGTGGATCCTAGCGCTCACGTCCACCTCAGGGACGACCTGGCAGACGCCAGGACAGCATCACAGCATCACAGCACATCAGGTTCACTGTAAACAGTCCTCCCCCTGTGACTGGAACCATCATCCACCATGACTCATAGCTTTCCTTCTTGTGAAGGTGACGTCTTAAGAACAGCATAAACAGAAGCTCCCAAACTACACATGAAGGCGTCACCAGGCAAATAGCAGCTTCTCCTTCCTGTCACATGGTCAGTCAGTGTTTTCCTCTACACACACTTCGTACTGTCTGCAGGCAGAGAGCAGGCAGAGTGTGTGTGCAGAATCACTCAGGTATTCAGACAGAGATCAGCTGCAGGTCAGACAGAGACTCTCTGAGTGTTGGTCACATGTGACTCCATCATGGCTTCCTTCTTGTTGCTGAGGAGGGCAGGACTTTTAGTGTTTACTGAGTCCAGTTGGACAGTTGGTTGTATTGTGCCGAGCTGCAGACGTGCAGCTGTGAAGTCTTTTTTGTGTGGATGCTTCTAAAAGCGGCTGCAGACCTTTCTGTGAGTGACATTTATTGAAAGCCTGCAGCTCTCAGACTTTCAGTGCTGATGAAATGTCAGACAGGAGGGCAGAGGCCTCTTCATCCGGCTGCCTCCTCCTCCTCACTCTGAACCTGTCTCAGGTGTGTGTGACCGCTGTGTGACTGCTTCCCTTTAATCTGCTCCCTCAGGTGGAATCTGCATCGCTCAGTCCCTGAAGATCCCTCATGACCACAAGCCCTCCGACTTTGATAAAATTATCCGTCTGCTGCTGGACACGCGCTACGCCCGGGCGGTCATCCTCTTCGCCTCTGATGAAGACATCAGGTAAGGCGGCTCGGTGTGTGTCTGTGCTGCTGCACCTCTGACAGCTGCTCTGACTCTGTGGGTTCTGTCTGCACACAGGGGGATCCTCAACGCCAGCAAGCGGGCGGACCAGGTCGGTCACTTCCTGTGGATCGGCTCTGACAGCTGGGGCGCCAAGAACAGTCCCATCCACCAGCTGGAGGACACTGCCGTGGGAGCCATCACCATCCTGCCGAAGAGGGCCACCATCAGCGGTAAGTCCAGCACCGAGCTGCTCCGCCGGATCTTTTCTCAACACGTTTCCCTGAATAAGCAGCAGTGGTAGAAAGTCAATCACCAGTGAGCCGCTGCCTCTTTCTGCCACCCTTTGATGATGATTATGTGTCATCATTATTCTGCCGCCGTCAGCAGTGCTGAGTCAGTCACAGACTTCTCTACCAGGGAGGAGGATTTGAAGGAAAACCACTTTTCATGTCTGTCTGTAAGCCTCAGCACATTTCTGCACACGAGCACATCACGCAAAGGAGACACACAACGGAATATCTGAACACACAATATTAAAAACAAGGCAGTGAAAAAAGAGTATTTGAATATTTTGATTGTTTCATGCATTCAGTATTTAGCTTATAAATAGTCTTTCCATTGAATCCAGGCTCTGCACTGCAAGTTAAGCACCTTTGTGTCATTTGTTTTGATTCAACTTTTATATTTCATCAGAGCAGAAATGAATGTCTGCCAAAATGACAAACAAAAAAAAGTGAAGATGAGCTAAGATCAGTCCAGACTCGCAGTGATCAGACACAGCTGAGTCCTGACAGGAGAGAAAACGAGCTGCAAAGTGTTCGCTTTGTGCAGGAGTCTGTTACACAACATGTTCATTCTGTATGCACGTCTCTCACACACACACACAGACACACACAGCCTTCAGAAAGACAAACTCCTGATCAGAGGGAACATCCCCGCCCTGCCTCTCTTACTCGCTGATGACAGCGTGTAGATGAAGACGTGTGTGTGGAGCTCAGACTCTCGGCTGTCGTATCAAACGCAGGCTGTTTTATGATCTACATGAACATCACGGCGCCTCTTTGTTCTTTCTGTCCTGGAAACACTGCGGCTGTCAGTGACGGCTGTGCGGTCGTAACATCTGTTTCTGACCTCCGTCTCTGCTGGAGGCGAACACGTGGCTCGGGCTGTGACCTCGGGCTGTGACCTCGGTCTGACCGGTGGAGGTGCACCAATAAGCAGCGCCCCCTCCGATGCGGCCCGCCATGCCTTTTGTCCTCCTGTCTGACAAGTGATTTATGAAAGTTCAGGTTTTCTGGGCATGAAGACAATTCTGCAGCATGACGAGCAGTTTGGAGCACAGCAGACATCAGTCCCCCCCCCCAACTCTAGTCTGACCTGAACGACTGTGTAAATGAACAGTGTGTCCTGTGTGAACACAGACACAGTCTCTTATCAGAGCAGCAACCAGCCCAGTGCATTCTGGGAGTTGTAGTTTGGGACACCACAGCCTCTTGTCTCTGTGAGGTCCGACAGTCAGGTCCATCTGTGTCAGGTCCCTGTGAGCCTGTGTTTACCTCCCTCCATGCTCTGCTCCGCCGCTCTGACTGAGTTTAACCCTGGTACCCGGTCCGCCTGCGTCGCTTATCCCAAGAGCTGGCTCCGAATAGAGCTGAGAGTTTTTTAAGGCTGAACCCAGGAGGAGGTGATGAAGGACGAGAGATGAAGGAAAACAGAACAGAAGAAGAGGAGGAGAGGCAGAGCGATGCTGCGGAGGTTCCCACTCTGTGACGGAGGACGCCTGCTGAGCCTGCAGCCTCCAGCTGGGACAGATCCTCCTCTCAGAGTCAATTACATCCTCTAATCCACAAATCTCAGCCATTTACTGTCAGACATGTGAGGAATCAGAGAGCCAGCAGAGCCTGCAGTGAGGAGTTAGTTCTGGGACAGCCTTAGAGTGTCTGGTTCCTGAAGGATGAACGTCGTCTCCTTTTAAGGATTAACCCTTAAAACACTGAAACACACGATGAGTCTGTCTCTATCAGGACAGAAGGGGGGAGAAAGACAACAAATGCAGTTTCAGATGATCATAAATCCATTGTTAGCATTAATGGTGACAGGGCAGAGCACTGAGGCAGCAGCAGGCGACGTGACGCGGGCGTAATGTTTCATCTGACCACCGCCAGGTTCTCACTCTGCACCAGTGTACCAGTGTCCGTTGGCCCAGCAGTAGAGAGCAGGAGGTGGAGGATAGGTGGAGCTAGGGTTGAAGCATGACGCTTGTGCGGTGGCCAGGCTGAACACTTGGACATTTGGACACCATGGCGGTCTATGGGGATGGACTTGCTTTTGGACCCAGGCCTCCAGCCCCAGCGGAGCTGATGTGAAGCTGATCACAACTGCAGTGTAATCCAGTCACAGTAATGACAAAGTGTTTCGTAACCAATGCAGCCGGATCAATAATCAGCTGATGTTGAGTGGCTGCGGCCTGGTCGGGCCTGTGGGCGTCGCTGTGTCGCAGCGGCGCTGAACCGTCTCCCCCGTCAGAGGACTCTCTGTGGCAGCCCGTCACGCTGGATCCTCCTGCCTTCAGTGTGAGAGTGAACACTTAATCTGACACACGGCAAAGAGGGAGGAGGAGCCGCTCAGCTGCTGACACTGATCAAGCTCAGCATCCTCTCCCTGCTTCACACCACCGGCTCTGTCTTCCTCTGCCTCTTTCTCTCCTTCCCCTCAGCCGCCCTGCAGTGTGTGGAATGAGTGTTGACCTGAGTCAGTGTGACGTTAGTTTGAAGTTAGAAATAAAACACATAGATTGATGCTGTTGGAGGTTTATCAGCAGGTCCTTCTGTTAATCACAGGTGTGCACACCTGTTGGCTGCATGAACAGGTTGTGTAATGTCTGTCTGCAGGAAGGTTTTTATCAGTTGTGCAGTTGTGTTTGTGTGTCTCCCCCTTCTCTCCCTCCCTCACACCTCTGCCTCCTCTCACATTAAGGATTAGTTTTATCTTAAATAAGGCTGCTGTGTCTCCCTCACTCAGGCCTCGGCTAAATAAGGCCTGTAATGGACTTTTTTCTCTTGTTTCCTGGCTCGGCCCGCAGCCGTTCTGGCTGTTACTGCAGCTCTTGGCAGTTGGTTTTAATTCTGGCCATTAGAGTCGGAGCTTGGCTCCGGGTTGAGCTGACCCCAGAGGGTGTGTGTTTGCTTTCTTTTTTTTGTTTTTTTTTGGAGCGGCGATGCGACCAGGACACAGTGTGTTCACATGAGGCTGCAGGAAGTGATGCCGCTGCAGCAGGAAGTGATGCAGGAAGCGCCCTTGGATCAGCACCCGTTGTTAAAGGGACAAACTTGAACTTGAGGAGGCTGGGTTTACCTTCTCAGTGCCAAGGTTGCTGAGGTGGGAGGATGCAGCGGCTATGGAGGTATCACAGGGTCAAACTGTGAAAGGGTGAGCCCTTTAACAACGGTGCTCACAGTCTCACAGTCTCAGGTGTTCCAGATGCTGCTGTTCACTGCACATCCAGACACACTGCTAAAAATAAAATGCCCCGTGAGTCACATTTCCATTTTAAAGCCACGGCTCGGCTCCTGAGCGTTTGGCAGCGACGTGGCTGCTGGTGGCGGCGCTGTTACACGCCGCTTTGTGCACCTTTGTACGTAACTCACGCTGCTCACCCTGAGAGATAAATCACACACCCTGCAGCACCAACAGAAACATGCACCCGAACGCCTCACAGAGCTGGGACCTTTGATTCTGAGCTGATAACCTCCCAGAATGCAGCAGCTCTGAGGAGCCTCCTGCTCCAAAGCTCTGTTTAGGTAGAGCTTTATGTCAAAGGCTCCTCTGAAGAGAAGCAGCAGCCACAGTCACAGACAGGTGGTCTGAAGCTCAAGCGGCTTTTGTTGGTCTCAGGAGGGTTTTGTTGGTCTCAGGAGGGTTTTGTTGGTCTCAGGAGGGTTTTGTTGGTCTGCATTGTTGAGTGCTGGTCTCACCCTGAGGCGTGGGACTGGCTCATCCTGTGCTGTTCTTTTGTTTCATCCATCAGTGTCACTGACTCTGTTCATACCTGCTGAGGCTTTTATGACTGAATTTCTTGGTGCATCCAGGGACAGCAAAGGATCTGGTTTGGTGCATTTTTGGATCCCGCTCCAGCTTTTCTGCTCCAATCTGTCCGGGTGAAGAGACGGCTGAACCAAAAGCCCAGGCTCTTGATGTTCCAGATTGTGGATGCAAGCAGCTGAAATGAGACGTGGAAATGGTTTAACATGGCCGCCCTGGAGGTGGGAGGGTTAACAGAGCAGGTCAGTGCACACACTGCTCACACACCTGCTGTGGAGTGACCTCAGCTCACCAGGTCTGCAGATCTGCTGGACTCCCTCACATACACTTCCCAGGATGCATTGCAGCATCTGAGAACACAGCAGACTCTACAATGTAACATCTACAGCTCTCTGGGTTACTAGGCAACAGGAGCAGCATATCACAACAGGACACCTTCCTAAAACCAGACTACTTCATTTAGCAGCACAGGGTTCCTGTTAGTGAGTCATTAAAAGGCAGAAAGGGTGTGTGTGTGTGTGTGTGTGTGTGTGTGCGGCTGTGCTCTGTGGACCTTCTCTCTGCTGCTTGTTCACAAACTTCAGATGAAGTTGGTGTAGCGCCGCCTCGGTGGGCACAACCTCCCCGAGTGAGTGGGATGAGTTCATCCTGAGCCTCGTCAGGTCCCGTCCTCCCTCTGCAGCTCTGCAGACACACAAACTTCTGTGAGGATGTCACACATCTGTGTGCACCTGGAGGTGAAACATCCTACAAGTCAGAAGTCGTTTTAAACATGTTTTCTTCCCTTTTTACTTTCATTATTCAACTTCTCAAACATCAAATCCAGTAAATACATATGTAGTGCGCCCCCTGGTGTTTGGACACTGGCACTGCTTATTTAAAGCTAATTCTGAATCATGCTAACTCAGCTTTCAAATCTGCTGACTGACCCAGACCTCCCCTCGTATCTGGGATTAGCCCTCATTATCCCTGTGCTGTGGTTTTACTTTTTAAAGACAATCTGTTTACCAGCATGTGTGCCATCCCAAATACCAGCAGTAACCATGGCAACAGAGAGCGTGTTAAAGGAGGATTACATAGTGCCTCCTATCTAGTGCCTTCGCCTTCGTACCACCATCGCAGGGCGGATGCTGCGCCTCCTCCGCCTGTGTTGTCACCGTTAGCTTAGGTTAAACTTTACGGCCCCTGTTGGCTCGGACACATTACATCACTTCGTTGTCATGGTGGGACCTGTGAGTACTGCTGTACTTTCTGGTACAAACATTATTTCAGTCTGTTATTTAGTTTAATTATTGATATATGTTATTAATTATCATTTAGGACAACCTGCTCACTTTGCCCGTATTTGGATTAATGAGGAGGGTTAGGTGGATTCAGGTGCTGCCGAGACGATGACAGCTGCAGCCTCCACACTGGTCTGTAAAAGCCCTGCGGCTGACGTCATCCATCTTTGTCCACAGTCTGTGTTCTTCACAGTTTAACACTGAACCAAACCACATGAAGCACCTCCTGCTGCCTGACAGGACCGGAGCATAACATTCACATATGAGTATTTCAGGACACTGCCGCGGATCTGAGGCCGCTCTGATGATGAGAATGAGTGGCGACGAGCGTGGAAACCTGAGCTGAGTATCACATTAATAAAACAGTCTGCTCTCTCTGTTTATCAAACAATAGCGGGGGTGGTTGTTATTCTGCTCAGTGGCGCTGCAGCTTCTCGGGACCCGAAGACAAACTCTGATCTGACATTTTATGCTCCATAAAGTAGGCTAAGTCCCATCAGGGATTCCTATAAATTAAGATCAAACGCATCGTTCGCCCTTGAGCTTACATCCAGATGCAGTTATTGTTGAACCCCCACATTTTTTCACATGCGCACTGTTGCACTAATGCTTCTTCCCAAAGAGTAATTACAAGGACATTTCTAATTTAGTTTGCTTTCAAGCTGTGAGGAGATGCTGCAGGAATAATCTGCCCCTCAGTCAGACACACTTTAACGTCTATTCATTTGTTCTTCGCTGCGTTCCAGCAGAACGAGCTGCTGGCAGAACTGATGGGAACAAATGTGTGCAGACTGCTTTAACTGTTGCAGCACGGTGAATGAAAATCAAGACATCACATCCCTGAAACCGTCTGCCTGCTGCTGATTTCAAGGTTATTTGAAGCCTTGGTCGCCGGGATCAGAATATATCAGAGCGAGATGTATTTCCTGTTTACATTCATTATTCATCGGCTCAGAAAAAGAAATCCTGAAATAGTCGGCAGCAGCACAGCTGTCCCTTTGCAGCCCGTGGAGACTGCAAATCAAACTGCTCGCTTGTCAGTCAAATATCCTGAGAGGTGGCCGCCGAGCTGCCCCAGTTTGAGCGTGCTCGCTCCCTCTCAGGGTTTTTTACTGGCCCAGAAGGAGGCGGGGGAGGTACTCGAGCCGCAAACACACTTAAAATCAAACCCAGCGCTGACCCGGGGTTAATGGGCTCTCTTCCTGACTTGTTGTCAACACACTGTTGTGATTGTTCATTATTTTTAAATTACTGCTCATTAGTAACATGATTTGTTACTTTAACATTTGTCTTGTGTGGATTCATTTTTTAAACAAAGAGTGAGACACGTCCCTCTGCTGCAGGACAGAAGAAGAACATCATCATCTGACTGAGTGTATAGTGAGCATCCTCATCAATACATCCATCAATATATACATACATGCCCCCAGTGGTCCAGTATCGGGCCTCCGTGTCCCCCATTGAAGATGGGTTCTGAGGACCTGGTTCTGCTGCTGTTGAAGGGTCACTGGACTTCATCCTGGGGGAAGTGGGCCCGGTGCGGGACCACAGTTCAGAGCATGATGAAAGCTTCGTCGTCTTCAGAGCTCGTCCTCCAGCAGGATCACGTCAGCGACTGAATTATGGATCACATCTCTGCCTGTAATGGAGTCTTTTCAACTTTCATTCTCTTCTCTCTGTATGCGGCTCTTTTATGTCTGCCTTTAACCCCGCCACCCCCCCTTCACGGCCGAGCGCGCCGCCGCTCCCCCGACGCCTCGCTCTGCTGACTCGCAGCACGGCGCAGAGAAACTTATAGAGGTCAAGAGCCTAATTTTAGCCTGTCAGAAATTATGAAAATGTATGCACCATCTCAGGGTGTGAAGGACATCTGAGCAGTCTTGGAGATGAGTGCAGAGGAGTGAGCTGCTGTCAGTCTGAAGACGATATTATAGACGGCTGATTACTTCACCGCACTTCACCAGATAAAGGACTCGACCTGTGTGACTCCATTTCCTGTTAGGCGGGCCGCCGTGATGGAGCGGACGAGACAAAGCTGTCCACTCAGGAAAAATGAGTTCTGACTGCACTGCTTATGTCTGTTTGAAACATGATCCATCTGTCAGGTTTGGACGCCCCCAGCTGTGTGCCGACAGCACCACAACATGGACTATTTTCTCCTGCGCAGTGATACCAGCGCAGTGTGCTCAGGTTTCCACCGCCCCCCTTCATCAGAGGCCGTCTGTGTCACAGAGGAAGCTGAAGGACACAGCACAACTAATGTGTTAGACCAACCACGAGGCCGTCCAGGGTGGAGGACAGGAGAGTCCCTCAGACTGCTGTCCTTTGTCCCAAAGCACCTCCACCACGAGGCGTGGAAGGTGTTCATCACAGGAACCTGAAAAGGAGCTCCTCTTTGGTCCTCCTGTGCTGATCCTCTGCTGTCAGACTCACTTCCTGTTGCCTCCCTCTTGGGGGCGGGCTGTTGGCATCGGAATGTCATTGTGGAGAATAAAGGATGCTGTTTTTGAGCTGCTTCCTGTTTTGAAGTCTGTTGGTCGTCATAGTTACTGATAATCTCTTAATTGACTTATGTGCTTAGAAGCCTACACACCACCTTCCACATCGCTCAGCCCTTTGTGATGCCTGCAAAGGTTACATGTTTCCAGCTATTTCTGCTGATCCACGGCTCCGCTTCTATTCATCCCTGTGGAATTTCCTCTTCTTGCCAAGAATTTTATTACCATATGCGCGGGTTTGTTGTCGTCCTGGCATGTGTTTGTGCAGCGGTTACACAACACGTTTTTAGCTCTGTACACTGGCTGCACTTCTCCAGGTGTCTTCACGCTTTCTTCATCAGCGCCACGCTGACCACGCTGAGTGAAGCTGTTCCTGTGCAGCTGCCCTCTGACAGCGCTGTGGAGGGAGCACAGAGAGCAGCTGCTTAAAGATGAGCACATTCACTTACATACATTAGGAGACACGACCTGTTTGTTCTGACTCTTCACACTCCAGTGCTCGTGTGATTGCGCCTGTTGGCGCCTAATGGACGAACCTCTGTTCTGTTTTTCTGACCCGCTGCTGCTTGTCTTTCAGGGTTCGATGCATACTTCACATCCCGCACTCTGGAGAACAACCGGCGGAACGTGTGGTTCGCTGAGTACTGGGAGGAGAACTTCAACTGCAAACTGATGAGCTCCTCTAAGAAAGACGAGAGCAGCAGGAAGTGCACAGGTGAGCGTGTGTGTGTGTGTGTGTGTGTGTGTGTTATTTCTGAAGAACAGACCGTTGCCATGGACATGGATCTGATCACTGGGAGCATCCCACTGAAGCATCAGTAATTTGTACCCAGAATAAATTGACTATATTGATCACAGCATGTGCTCCTTCACACACAGTCCACAGTGATTGGCTGCCTCCTGTGGCTGTATAAATACAGTGAATGTTAGATGAGACCATGGGGGGATCTGTTGCCATGGGAGCCGAGAAAATGGCAGAGACCTGTGTTGTTGTGTAACCCCAGTTACAGTGTGATGTGCTGTTCACTCTGATGATGTTTGTCTACAATCACCCAGAGCCTGAGTTCTGAGGGAGGCCCGCGTCTGTTAGCCAGCAGCGTTAGTAATGCTAACACTGCTGCTAAAGAGTACATGAGATGGTGAGAGGAAGAGGAGGGAACATGGAAGAGGCCACACCTCCTCCAGCATGGCCTCTGGGTTAGGGTGGAATCCATGAACTTCATGATGAGATGAGAGACACAGCTGATGTATAAAGTACAGCTGGACGTTCCAGCTGCGCCACATGTTTGTTGCATTCAGCTGGACTGTGAGTTTCAAGCCTGCAAAACAAACCAGAAGCTGCTTTGTCTGTGCTTTCCATTTCCAAAATGAGTTTCCCTCGATCCACGGATGAAATCCAGTCTGAGACTGTCCGAGCAGGTGAAATGTTTCACAGGGCAGAGTGGAGGGAAGCCTGTGAAGCATGCTGCAGCAGCTGGCCCACAGAAGGCCCGGTCTGACCCCAGGATGCAAGGGGAAGGCTCTGCCTCTGAGGCAGGCCCTCTTTGCAGCGGGACAGGGTCTTAGAGTCAGCGATCCGGAAGTTATGGACGACTGAAGTCCTGAAGACAAACATGTCGCAGAGCATTTAAAGTTTAAAGACGGACGTTCGGGCTGGGACAGAAGCTGAACGCTGTGTAAATGCTGTGAGGAGGCCTCCTGCTCTGATGAACCCATCAGCGCACGCTGACTGAAGGTGGAGCTGCAGCAGGAAACAGAAACTTTAAGGCCTCTTTGGATGATCGATGGTGCATCACCATTAGTGACCCAGTATGATGGTGTGAACGGGCCTTCAACACTTTCTGTTGCTGCGATATGAGTTACAGAAGAACGTACTCTCTGGTCTGGCAGTTGTTGTGTTTGTCCTCCATTATCCTCTGACGGGTTCCTAAAGAACATGGACTTCACTCAGTCCACATTCATCTGCTCATTTATTGTCACTATCCCTGGTCCCCTGCTACTCTTTGTCCTCCTTTGTGCCGCCGCACATTTCCATTCAAAGCACAAAGGAGCCGGGATCTCAACGGAATCTATAAGAGAGAGACAGGCAGGCAGAGAGACAGAGAAAAAGACAGACAGACAGAGACAGACAGACAGGCAGGCAGAGAGACAGGCAGAGACAGATAGAGAGACAGACAGGCAGGCAGAGAGAGAGACAGGCAGGCAGAGAGACAGAGAAAAAGACAGACAGGCAGAGACAGACAGACAGGCAGGCAGAGAGACAGGCAGAGACAGATAGAGAGACAGACAGGCAGGCAGAGAGACAGAGAAAAAGACAGACAGGCAGAGACAGACAGACAGACAGGCAGACAGACATCCAGGCAGAGACAGAGAGACAGATAGAGACAGAGAGAAAGACAGACAGACAGGCAGACAGACAGACAGACAGGCAGAGACAGGCAGACAGACAGACAAGCAGGCAGAGACAGAGAGACAGACAGGCAGGCGGAGAGAGAGAGCGAGAGAGAAAGACAGACAGGCAGACAGACAAGCAGGCAGAGAGACAGGCGGACAGAGAGACAGATAGAGAGAGAGACAGACAGGCAGAGAGAGAGAGAGAGAGAGAAAGACAGACAGGCAGACAGACAAGCAGGCAGAGAGACAGGCGGACAGAGAGACAGATAGAGAGAGAGACAGACAGACAGACAGGCATGGGCTCCCATCCCATAGAGATGCAGGCTTTTAAACTGTACACTGATAAAAAGCTGGATGGTCCCTGTCCTCTGTAGTCCACAGGACATGCGTCCATGGTTTGAGGTTGTAGGACAAAGACCTGCAGGTGTCCAACAGGTACACATGGAGTAGCAGTGATGGGTTCAGTCCATCCTCACAGACACCAGTGATCTGCGAACACACCCACTGAGGGACATCTGTCCAAGATGTCTCACAGACAGACGGGTGACAGACTGACGACAGTATATCTGTGGTGGTTGTGTGTCTGTAGTTTTTGGTTGTTTTGTGTGTGTTTGTAATTTGTAACTGCTGTGTCTGTTTGTGGTGGTTGTGTGTCTGTGTGTGTAGCCTTGTGTTTTTTTGTGGTTGCTTTGTGTGCGTGTGCCTGCAGGCTGAAATGAAGTTGTGTGTAATTGCTGGCCCTGTGCTTTAACCACACGGTCGTGCAGTGCATGCTGGGATATCGGCGGCCCTCTGCGACCCTGAGTTGTGTTTGTGTTGTGTTGCTGTTGTTGCCAGCAGCGAGCGGCTGGAATAAATCAGCAGCAGGACGTTGGTTCAGTTTACAGCCAGCCGTTCGTCACACTCACAGCTTTTATGCTGCTCAATACAAGTGCTGTTAAAGTCATTATGTTTGTCAATGTGGCGATATCAGCTGTTCATTATAACAGCTGCCATGGATTAAAACTCAAATAATCAATTATTAACATAATTCAGACGAACACGAGCAGGCTGGACTGCACAATGAATCCTAACGAGCCCTCTGTGCTGAATGGATGCTCCGCAGGGGGCCTGCCCGCTGGCATCGCTTCCCTTCAGGGTGACCAGTGTGCGAACAACAACTGGGGCAATTATTTCTGTTATTAACCCATGTTATTAACCCATGTTATTAACCCATGTTATTAACCCATGTTATTAACCCTTTTACGCCAGCAGACACACAAGACCCAGAGTCCTGACTGTCCCACTGTGACCACAGACCCTGAACTAACCACAGACCGTAGACTAACCACAGACCCTGAACTAACCACAGACCCTGAACTAACCACAGACCGTAGACTAACCACAGACCCTGAACTAACCACAGACCCTGAACTAACCACAGACCGTAGACTAACCACAGACCCTGAACTAACCACAGACCCTGAACTAACCACAGACCGTAGACTAACCACAGACCCTGAACTAACCATGATATAGTCATAGAGGAGAGAGGACTGAGGGACTCCTGCTTATGAGATAACATTAAGCTCTGCGTCCCTTTGCCTCAGGCGAGGAAATATGGATGGTTACAGACGAGAGTCGAGCCTCTGGAGGATTTCTGAACAGAGATAGGCCGATGCCATCAGCTGCAGCCACATGGCAGCAGATCCTCGGGGTAATAACTGGGTCTGAGCATGCTGATAAGTGAGAACAGGCTGTAAGTGAAGACCAGCTCAGACCCACTGAGGAAACTACAACACCAACAGCTGGGACACCCCACAAATCCACAGAGGACGCACATCCCCACCTGTTCTGCTACCAAACAAACGTGGAGGCGTTTGTTTGGTTTGTTCAGCTCTAATTAGTTCAGGTTCTAATTATTTTTGAAACCTGAACTAATGAAATCTGAAGCCATGAATGAAAACAGAAAACATCTAATCAGGCTGAAATTTGACTTAAAATGCATCATGTGGCTCAAAACGCATGCCCAGTGTGCAGGGAGCTGCCTGTCACATGGTCCTGAAGGGATCTGAGGAGTCTGAACCCCAAGGAGACAGGAGGATACACGCTGGACTGTCTCTTTCATTGTCCCTCCTCTGAGGGCCCCTCATGTCTGTGTCCAGGGACCCACATGTCCACAATGACAGCTTTACACTGTGTGTACAGAGAGTGTCTTCTCAGGCCCGTACTGACGTCCCGTGTGTGTGTGTGTGTGTGTGTGTGTGTTGGAGGTGTGATCAGCGGCGCTAACAGGCTCCGTGTGTTGTGCTATTAGCAGGCGGGCTAGCCAGCTGCCGCTCTGCCTGTACTGAGATTATTTGGTAGCTGTATTGATCGCATGTCTTCTCACTCATCCTCAGCCAAACTGCCTCCTCTAGTTATTCCCTCTCGTTATTTTTTTATAAGACAACACACCAAAGACAAATAAAGAACAACAAACGCCGCTGAGCGCTGCGGCGCCGCGCCGCTGCGTTCTCCTGTTTAGATTTTGATTTGCGGGCTGCTCATCCTGAGCGCCTCTCATTCAGCCTGTTTGGTGGAGGTAAACGCTGAAGTGGAACTGAATACAGATGCAGGCTGCTTTAGATGACCTACGTCAGCTGGATCCTCTAAGGGTGGAGCAGGGAGACCTGGTCTCTGCTGCTCTTCTCTCATTACCAGCAAATGTTTTCATCTTCTTCACTGTGTGAACTTTAAACTCTGAATGGAAGCAACAGGAAACTGCAGCTGATCAAAAACTCAGTCAAAACATGATCTCTGCTGCAGCTTCTTGTGGACAGACAATGTACAAACACAACTGTTTCATAACACACAGAGGCTCATATAAACCATGAGCATGTATGATCCTATGAAATGATGGAACATCTGCTCTTCAGTGATGAAGAGGCTGACAGCAGCAGAGCGGTACGTTCTGCATGCACACAGAGCCTCTCATGGTGCATTCACTGTCCACCAGTCTGTGTTCTTATTGTCCTCCTCTGATGAACAGGCTCATTGTGCTGATGTTTTTGTACTGCAGGTGTGTGGACTCATTAGGAACTCCTCACCTGACCAGTGAAGGACAGAAAGACAGAGCATCCTGTCAGTCACCATTATGTGTCTGTCTCTCAGGTCAGGAGCGCATCGGCATCGACTCCAAGTACGAGCAGGAGGGTAAGGTCCAGTTTGTGATCGATGCGGTGTACGCCATGGCCCACGCCCTCCACAGCATGCAGCGGGACCTGTGTCCGGAGAACTCGGGCATCTGCCCCGAGATGGACCTCGCCGGAGGGAAGAAACTGCTGAAGTACATCCGCAGCGTCAGCTTCAACGGTGAGTGGACTGATGGCTGTGTCCTTCCACACTCCATAAAACCCACTTCCACTATATATCTGAGCCTTTTGCTGCAAGGCCGACACACACCGGTGAGCCAGACCGATCCTGATCATAAAACCTCTGCTGGTGGTAGAGGGGAATCACATTTTCTCTTCATCACGACCTCACTTTACCATCCTCCTCCTCCTCACATCTCACTTTGTCTCACAAACACATGACCATGGAGACTCCACATGTGACGGAGCGGCTGCTGTTATGTAAGCAGGAAAATCTGCATTGGTCTTAAGAGGAGGAAAGAGTCTTATTTCAAGCTGAGGAGATGCACAGAGAGTAAATCCAGAGATCCGTCCTCTCCTCTGAGTGTCCTCCACTGTGTTTGAATGTGAGCAAACAAATGCAGACAAAACAGAAAAAGAATTAAGAGGTTAATCAGGAAGCTGAGCTCCTAACAATGAAACTGTTTTACAGTCAGAGGCAGCGACTGACCGTCTGCATTTTTCTGTTCAGCTCAGAGTGTCAGAGCGAGAGGAGGACGTCCATCACCCTGCTCCTGTTTTCAAACATGCGATCAGGGAAGAGGAGCACGGAGCTGTGCTCAGAGACCTGTGGAAGAAACTCCAGCTCCCAGAATGCACTGGGCTGGATGCTGCTCCATCTCAGTGAGGTTAGCCTCTGATAACAGACTCTGGGTCCAGCTCTCTTCTGTCCTCTGGACCACAGCTGTCCTGTCAAATGTTTGTGGACGCTGCAGACAGAGAGTCCAGCCGCTGTCCCCGCCCGGGACCAGCAGCTCCTCTTCCTCACACTGACCTCTGACCTGTAAGCTGCTGTTTGTGAAGTTTGTGAAGATGACGGATGGTGTGCTGTCATTTTCTTAACATTACTACTATACTCTGATATTTCCAACATTAAATTAGTGTATAACACAGAAGCATAAATCAGCTTCATTACATTGAACATCACTGACCCAGGAAACAGCACGGATCATCATTAGTATACCAGAATAAAATACAGCCGGCAATATAACTTATTATAAATATGATATATTATTATATATATTTGATGTTTTTTGTTCTAAAAAGAAATAAATTGGCACGTTTAACTGATTATATACGTTTTAAACGATTTAACTGTCATAATGAGCCGTTTGTATGAACTCATGGAATCCATGTGTGGCTGCAGATAGTTTCCATGCCTGAGCCGGAGCCTCAGAAATCTGCCCCTCAGTGGTTCTTTTATCAGGTAATTAGCAAAGTCTGCACTGTGCTGATTGGAAGTGGCAGCTGAAGCGTCGCTCTCTGCACACTTCAGTCTGATAATGCCCGCGCCCGCCTGCCCTCTCAGCCGCTCTCCGATTCCTGGAGAAACAGATTGACAATAACACGCACAACTTCTATTTTCTGAGTTTCTTTCAGTAGTTTTATTCCTACTGAAACAAACATGAGCCAGATATCGACTGAGGGACAGAAATCCATTTCATGTCCAGAGGTCGGCCTGCGGTGCCAGCGGTGCCAGCGGTGGCTATTAACCTGAGTATTGATCTGAAGGAACAGGACGGACGGACGGACAGCGGCGTGTGCTCGTATACGTTACTCCAATATAAGCAACAATAAAACACTTTGTGCCTGAAAAGAAGCACAACAAAGCATTAAAGTGTGATGTTGTGTGTTAAAGTGTGGCTCCTTCTGGCCTACATGAACTCTGAGTTCAGTCTTGTGTTACCTTCCATGGCAGCCTGCCTGCACTAATGCATTCAGCTTCTGTATGCACGCATGCTCCCATTTTCTGGATGAATACAACTTCACGCACACACGCAGGAATAATGTGCATTCATCATGACATAAAGAAGTAAAAACTCGGGCAGAATATTCCAGAGAGGCGTCTCAGAAAGTCGATGACGTCTGCAGCTGCTGTCTGACAGAGGAAAACATTCATAAAGAAGCTTCAATAAGCTGCTTCCTGCCAGAGCTCCTCTTTTAACCTGGGGATATCTCCATATTCAGCGTTTCATATTGAAACACTGTCGCTCATCTCTGCATCCTTTTCTCTGCAAATTAAACATGGACTTGAAAGAGGTCGGTGGCCCACTGCACAGTCAGAGCAGGCCGGATCAATAAAACGCTCGGAGGTCTCCCAGGGCTGCAGAGGAAGGCAGAGAGAGAGAGACGAAGCTGCTCTCAGACTCTCAGACTGGATCTGATGTGTTCACATGTTCCTGTGAACAGCCTGGAGCACCTGAGGTCTGGCTTGATGAGAAGCAGCTGTGGACTGTGATCGCTGCCGTATGTGGTGTGAGAGCGGGGACATGTCTGTCCGCTCAGGGTACATGCTGCCATTAGTACCATGTGACCCTTCCTTCGTGCTCCTACAACACGCTGTTTGGTTTGAGGTGTTGTCTGATCAGACCGTGAACCTCCACCTAGCTACTGTACAGACATGTTTCCAGTGATGATGTACTGACCGACCGTGTGCTTCCCTCCACAGGAAGCGCCGGCACTGCGGTGACATTCAACCGAAACGGCGATGCTCCCGGGCGCTACGACCTGTTCCAGTACCAGTGGAGCAACGTCACCGGGCCGGGCTACCGTGTGATTGGACAGTGGACGGAGACCCTGCAGCTCAACGTGAGTCTTCATCACTGACACTGAAACCTTTGTTAACAGTGCCCCCTGTGGCTGTTTAGTGCACTGCAGTCAACATCCTGTGAACTGGGCCAGCTAGCTGCTTATCTAGTGTTAGCTTTGTAATGTTAGCTGAGGAAGGAGGAGGGAAGGAAGGAGCCTCCTATCCTGAGAGAAGACTCACAGAGAGAATGTGTGTGTGTGTGTATGTGTGTCAGGCTGGGACTCTGCAGGATTATCAGGACAGTTTACAGCAGATTGGGCAACACAGCAGCTAATTACAGGCTGGTCAGATTATCTGATGGGGCGAGAGGTTTACAGATTTATTAGGCTGTTAGTACGGCCAAGTGGACCAAAGCAGGACCACCAGCCTGAAGGACTGTGTGTGTGACCCATATGATCCAGATGTCTGTTAATGATCTAGACACCAGGCTGGTTCTCACAGTAAGTAAAACTGATGAGGAGCCCAGACTAACAGAGAGCACTGTATGAATTACTGTTGGCCAATATGTTCAAATGTTCCCGTCAGTGATGACTGACACATTTGTGTGAGTGTAAAGTTAGAAAAGATGAAGGACGCCTCCATGTGCAGCTACTCAATGATCAAACGATGGACTTAGACTCGTCGTTTCCCCTGACCCCACTGTGAGTGGAGGTGCCTGTGGAGGCTTCACAATGGCAGGATGAGGGTAGACGGGTCAGCACCAGTCACAGCAAGCCGGATGGCCCAGGAAATGTCCACTGAGGACGTATGTGCTGCCCTCCAGTGGTCATATGTAAACAGCACATGTCAAATGTGTTGTTGGGGGGACTTGTAACAGCAAGGTGGTGAAAGGTGGGGAAGTTCTGCTGGGTAGAATGTCTTCCAGACCCACCACTGAAAACAGCTTTCATTGTAAAGCCTGACAGGACAGGCTGCAGTCAGAGAGCAGGAAACCTGCAGCTCTGAACCAGCGCGCCTGTAGCTCTTCTTCTGCTTCTGCATTCAGGGCCACGTCTCTGCTTCCTCACAACACTAAATAATTCACCTCAGTGCTCCAGATGTGGCAGAGCTGTTGCTGTTAGGCCTCCCATTATTGCCTCTTTCCCTCCATCCACCGATAATTCCTCTGCGTGTCACTCTGCAGGTTACAGAGGGGAGCCATTACTGAAACTGTGTGTCGAGGCGTGCGCGCGTCTGAGCTAATATGAATTAGCAGTGGAACGTGCAGGCTAATCTGCACATTCACAGAGTAACCTTTGTTTGAACTATAAGAAGCCCGGCAGCCCTGCAGGGGACCTGATCTGTGGACACGTCTACACGTTTACACAGTGCTGGAGCAGCAGAGGCAGGACTCGGCTCAGGCCCCTCTCTGTTACGGCTGCATGGAAGTGGACAGCTTTTCATCCCCCTGCTGGCGCGGGGCTTCGCTCTGGCTTAATGGGTCAATCAGACTGCGTCTCGGTCTGATGCGTCTCTGTCGGGGTTTATGTGGCAGGACGAATCTTCCAGGCGGCTGCTGGAATCCACTCAGGACCACTCTGTTAACTTTGTAACTGAAAACTTCTCAGAACAAATCCTGTTCGGAGGCCCCCTCACAGCGTTCCAGCACCCTGAGCTGTGTCACCGCAACACAGCACGAACACACACAACCAGGAGATTTGTGCTGACATCATCACAGAGAACTCCCCACTGTCCGACCCTCCTGCTGTTCATTCCTTTTTGACATTTCCTGGAGGGAGCTCCATGACCGCTCCACCTGCTCCACCTGTAAACGTGGTCTTCAGGTTTCAGTTGGTGCACACTGGAGCTGCTGTAAATTATGTCTTCAGTGTGATCCTGGTTTCTGAAGCTGCAGGATGTGTCCGAGTCCTTCTCAGGCCGGGAACCAATCACCTGTGAGGTGACACTGCGTCCTGATGTGCCTGGATCAATTTCAGGAAACTGCTGGAGCACGAGGAGACCAGCGTGAACACAGACGATGTCCAGAGCTGTGTCCTCTGACTGTCCGACCACCGCAGGATCTGATGGGTCACCTTCGGCTGGTGTCTCAGGCTCAAAGCAGCGAGGTCAACGAGCAGCCCGCCGCTCAGGTTACAGACGTGCTGCTCAACCGTCTGACCGAAGGCTGTAGTAGACCTGCAGACAAACACAGGGC
Source organism: Parambassis ranga (assembly GCF_900634625.1). Lineage (NCBI taxonomy): Eukaryota > Metazoa > Chordata > Actinopteri > Ambassidae > Parambassis > Parambassis ranga. The sequence continues at coordinate 12,571,759 of NC_041038.1, read as the reverse complement.
TGAACATTCAGAGGAGAGACGCACGCTTTTTGTTTTGTTTTTACAGTTCAATCTAAGCTGATCAGGAATTACTCCATCCTGACCCTTCTGACTCTTTTTGTCTACCCTGAGCACCCGTACTATGACACCTGGTATAGGAACCTCCACAGCAGCTGAGCTGACTGCAGTGAAGCCTTTGATGGAAGATATCACACACACACACACAGCAGCAACAAAGCAGAGCAGCTACCTCATGACAGAGTAAATGCTGAGGTCTGGACGTCAGTGGCAGCTGTGGCCGTGAGTCGACCAATCAGAGCCTGCGTTACAAAGAAAGGACTCATCGGTCTGAGTGGAGTCTACAGCTGTGAGTGTGTCTGATGTTACCAACATCTGCATCAGAGATTTGAAACATGATGTGATGAGATGAATGATGTCCGGAGCAAACTCAGATTATTAGAAAAATCAGATTATCGGCTCAAAGCTGCTCCGTGCTGTAATCTCCTGGCTGTGGAACTCATATGGGGGATTAAATTGTTCATATCTGTGATATGGGATTACCAGCTTCATCTGGAAAATGGCAGTTGTAAATAACTACAACACCAACATCCTGCTGGAACAATGAGGACGGCCGGCTCTCTGACGCCGCCTCGGCAGGAAGCAGCTTTCTGACGTGTGTCGGACATCAGTGAGGAGGTCTAAAGCTGTCAAATTTAGACTTTTGCTATCCTAAAAATGGACATCCTAATGGTCAAATGATCGGTAATTAAGCCTGGGCGATACCAGTACGTAACGAAAACCGGTGTTTTTTTGTGTTATGATATGAATTTTTTATACACCGGTTCAAATGGCCTAACACGTCCGGAACTCAGTGCGGTGGTAAATTTCACCGGTCAGGTGTTTCATGACTGCAGGGGACGAAAAAAGTCCAGCGGAATGTCCAAAGAAGGACGCACAGAGGAGCTGGGTGTTGTCTTTGCTGCTGTGGAGCTGCTGTGTTTCTGTCCTCTGCCCCTTCAGTGTGGCCCGCAGTGGGAAAAAGAACGACCACCAGAAATCAGTGTTTCCTACAACACACCGTCCCGTCTTCCAGATGTTTGGGATGTTTCACTCTCAATAATTTCCAATTTACTGAACTATTCAAACAATGGTGGAAAAATCCAGCGGCCTGTGCTTTCTTCATGGAAGTGGGTGTGGAAACATCGTTACATCCCTGTAAAGACAGGTGGACTGCTGATGTGGTTTGAGAGAGTGGAGGTCACATGGAGGTCTGTGGGGGGCGGACTCAGTGTTGGAGCCAGCCTCTGGTGGACACTGGATAAACTGCAGGTTGTGGGTCTCTCATTCAGGGTGGAGGACCAATAAACGTCATCAAATACTTGATCTTACATAAAACATGGAGGGTTATCATCCCAGCAGCTGACGAGTCATCTCCACACACATCTCCACATGTCAAAGGTGACAGCCCCCCCACTGCTAATCCTCAGAAGGCCTTTCATCCCATTCACAGCCTCACTTCAGATTAATTCAATTCATCACGTGTCATTTCTCCTTCCTGCCAGTACACGCCTGGTGTATTAGCCTGGCAGTGGGTCTCCTCACAGCCCAAATTGATTCTGCATGCCGGCTGATACTTCGTGCACTGAGGGCACAAACACATGCTGAGAGAGCTGCTGCTGTCACTGTATCCATGAGTCTCAGCCGAGTCTCTGCCGGCCACCGGAGTCTGCTTCATACAGCTTCAACCTGTGCCAGAGGAGAAGTGGACGGTCCTAATCCAGCACAGGGACAGGAAGTGGCAGGACGAGGTCATCTTCAGGAAAATGCAGCACCTGAAATGTCCCAAAACAGGACGTGTAGAAATGTAGATGAGTTCAGGAAGAGGACCAAATGCAATGCAATTTCCCCATTGTGGGACTAATAAAGGTTTCTTAATCTTAAAAGTAAAACAACTGTGGAACTTCTGATGGTCCTTGAATGCATCGTTTGAAAATTTCATTTAAAATATGTCATCAAACACACACACTCAGTCATGTGTACTCATACTTTTGACACATTATTCCTGAACGGAAACATTGACGTGCTTATTATTGATATATGTATTTCTGAATGTATTTCAGAGATACTCACTCACATGGCTGCAGCCCTCTCCTCCCTCCTCATGCTCTGCTCAGAAACATCAGGACCTGTTTTAAAGAGCAGGATGTTCTTGACCATTAAAGGTGAATGTGTCCCAGCAGCAGTGAGGACGTCTTTTCTTATCTGTAATGGCTCAGAAGTCTCTGGCTCCACTCTGAATCTGCTGCAGCTCGTCTTTCATGTCTGACAGAGTCAGACGGAGAGCAGAGATCCTGATGGCTGCTGAGCCTCATTACCAGTAATGAAATTTGACCCTGATCTCTGGGAGAGAATCCCTCGCAGCCCTTCTTGCTGCATTACCAATCAGATGGAGAGATCTGAAGAGCACACGATGAACAGGACCAGAGACTTCAGGAGGTTTCAGGATGTTAGAGGACCTGAGAAGGTTTCAGAAGACTTCAGGAGGTTTAGGACTTTTAGGTAGTTCCAGGGTTTTTCCTAGGTAGAGGAAGCGTTGGGATGTTTTAAAATGGTTACAAGTGGGTCAAGAAAACCTCAGAAGGTTTCAGGTTAGAGGACCTGAGGAGGTTTCAGAAGACTTCAGACGGGTTCAGGATGCTTGAGCTGAATTTTCACACATCTTCACAGATCTTGTAGTCATCATCTTGGAGTCCAGCCCAGGGGCTGCTCAGTGATGCAGCTCAGGGTTGTGGGACAGATTCTGGGAGCAGCTGGGTGTGTGGGATGACACACAGCCGTCGTCATTAACCTGCAGTCACACTGATTTGGTCAGAGGATGCTCAGAACAACCAGAGATCAAAGCGCCGGTGTGAAGCAGAGCTGGTTTCTGTGTGTGGTCACTGAGGAAACCACCACCACCACCACCACCAACAACACCAACAACACCAACACCTACAACATCAACAACACCACCACCTACAACATCAACAACAACACCAACAACACCAACAACATCATCAACAACACCACCACCTACAACATCAACAACACCACCACCACCAGCAGCAGCTGTGTGACCTCTCACACCTCCGCCGTCTGGTTGGAGTGTTGGTGGACTGTAACGTTTCTTTGAGGAAGACTGAGCTGTGTGTTTCATTCAGATTTATTCTGAGAACAAAGAACATCTGCTGTGGTGGGACGAGCTGCGCTCCCTCCCTGCTAATGTACACGGCGCCTTCCTCCTCCACTTTAAACTATCCTGAGCCGCAGCGGGTCATCCAGCACCGACGTTCCTGAAATCAGAAGCACTGCAGCGAAGGTTCATGTGTTGCCCCTGGGATTATGATAAAGGCTTAACGGAGCTGAAGGTGCTTTCCTCTCTGCTTTAAATCACTTTTAATCCTCGCCTCTGTTCACAAAGTCTCGTCGCTACACTGTTATCTCTTCCTTAAAGAATAGCAAAAAGTTGCAGCAACTTCTTAACTCTGCATGCGACTTTTCATTCACACACATCCTCTCAGTTTGTCACCATCAACAGGCTGGAGCCACCGGGGAGATGAGCCCTCTCTATACGCCCAGCGCCCTCCAGTGTTCCTGTGTGAAAACAGCAGAGAAGTTGCCACAGACGCTCATAGAGAGTGGCAACATCCAGGGCTGAGAGGCGCCCTCTGCTGGCCACAGTCTGCAAAAAAAGATTTATTAAAAACATTAGGAATTCGTTTTTTTGTTTTACAAAACAGAAAACCGTTTGTTGCTATTTAATTCTCTCAAACAAAGATCTGACTGACTGTCCGTCTTCCACCTGAGAGAACACTCCGGAAACATGCTGGTCATGTGGGCAGAGTCCTGTTAGCATGCTAACACCTCCTAGCTTTTGGAGGGTCTACGCTCCATCATTGTGTGTTGTTTCTCATTTGGTTCCTGTCACTGCTGCTAATCTGCTGTGTACATTCAGCTGCACTCGGCCCCGCCGCAGACTTCTTTCCTTTTCCATTCAATTAATCAATTTAATCACGATCCTCAGTCACACAGTTAATCACTGTGGCACACTGTGTGTGTGTGTGTGTGTGTGTGAGAGAGAGAGAGAGCTCTGTTGGCTCGGGGATGCTTGAGTTTTGATGGCGTTTATAATTAACAGAGGCAGTTAGTCATATTTCAGTGCACGACTACAGTGAGTGAAGCTTCCGGTTAACATTTACAGCATCACAGAGGAGGCGTCTCACTGTACAAATATGAGTCCTCATTCAGCAGGGACTCAGGGCAGCACCCCCCGCAGCTCAGGCATCAGTATTTGTTCTGAGGTGTATATTCTGATAATCATCAAAACAATTCACTTGTTGCTGCACAGATACTGTGTAACAGTGTGAGGCGGCGAGGTGAGGTCAGCACCTCCGAGGCCGTCCTTCTCAGCTGGTAAAGCGTGGAATGCTTTCAGGTTTGGGGACAAGATGCTGCCTCTGAGGAGTCCAGGTTTCTCAGGGTCTGGTTCATGAGTGGGAGCCAGAACGGCAGAACGGTGCAGCATCTGGGCTGATGCTGGCCATGGCCACGAGCTGCGGGGAGTGACTGAAAGAATGAGACCACAGACACAAGCAGCTGACATGGCTCATTGCTCCTCCACTTTGGGAGGAGGCCGTTGAGGTGGTTCAGGCATGTCCAGTTGGGAGGAGGCCCTGGACGTGGTGGTGGAGGGATTATATTTCTTGGTTGGCCTGGCGCGGCTCGGTAAGAGCTGGAGGAGGAGGTCTGGGCTTCATGTTCCAGCGGGATGATCTGCCTGGTTCAGAGCACAGTCTGTGTGAAGCAGGCCAGTGTGTGCCTCCTAGTCCGGAGCTTTCCTGGTTACCTGCAGACTGCTCCCTGTGCTGTGGGATATAACTGTCTGTACATGAATGACTGCTCACAGAGAACTCTGTTCTGTTACTGTGTTTGAATGTAAACACAGCCAGGCAGTGCCGACCTCTGGCTGACTCTAACAGCACATTAAGCAGCTTACAGACTTCGTCCTCCACACTGGCTCCTAAACACCAGCTGATAGAATGCAGGAGTATCAGTCAGTGTGTGAGCTGTGTCTGTGTGAACGTAGTTTTGACCATTTACAGGCTACAGCCTGAGTTTCTACAGAGAAGAACCTCCTCACCCACAGGGGGCGCTCTGCAGACGGTGCAGACAGTTCCACTTTTTAGATTCTTGTACATCCTTTCATCAGCATCTCGTTCTAAAACTATGTAACGAGCCACTTCCCAGCATCCTCCGTTCTGATTGGACACATCATCCAGCAGCAGCAGAGCCCCTATAGAGATACATATGTGAGGACTCCGGCTGCCATGGAGGGAGGACCTCCTATCATTTAACCAAAACACATCAGAACACACACAGAGGGAGCAGCGCCCCCTGGGTGACGAACAGCCACTTTCAGAATAATTCATTACCAGGAAGTGCACAGACTCCGTAATGGGCTCAGCTACAGCGGATGATGAAGATGAAGAGGAGGCAGGAAGAGAAGGAAACATCTGAGCCAACAGGACGATGAAGGTGAACAGAGGCAGAAGTCGTGTCTGAGCAGTTTGCTGCATCACCGTCAGAAGGTGGCAGGAGGAGGGGGCAACGAAGACTCAAGGCCAAAAAACAGGTATCCATGGCAACGGTGTGCAGTTCCCATCACTGTGCTCCTCACTGTTACAATGAACCCAAGAACAGGAGCCCCCTACAGGCCGGATAATGACGTGCAGTTGTGGCAAAGATGGAGGAGGAGAGATGTGTGATCCAGCAGGGTGACAGAGATGTGTTATCTGCAGAGGCCGACAGCTCCCCTCTGTTTGTTCTGGACTCTTTACAGAGCTTTTATTCAGAGCGCCGCTGATGTCGAGTGCTCACCTGACCCGCTGCCTACAATACCATCAAGGTGGGCAGGCACTTTATCGACGGCGGCGGTCTGACAGCAGAGCAGAGGCAGGCGGAGGAGCAAAGGTCTGCCTGGGACTGATAAGACGAGCAGGGAGGGAGGAAGAGCGAGGCAGACAGGAATAGAAAAGGAGACAGAGGAGGAGGACGTGTGCAGAAAACTCCTCTGAAAGAAACTGTCTGCTTCTTTGGAGTCTTTTAGTTTCTAATCCTTCCCTCAGATTCCATGTTTCATATCGTCAGCGGCCCCACCAGACCTCTGCTCAGGAGCTCAGCCGTCAGTATTAACATCATCACTCATACAGTACGTGACCCTTCATGTTAGCCACAGGTCATCTGCACATCCTGACACAGCCAGTCTGACGTCTCTCACATCTGGTTTACGTCTTACTGGTCTGGTGGTTCTCTGCCTGAAGTTAATCTGTCCACCTGACCAGCAGCTCTGAGCAGAGGGACAACCAGAGACAAAGCAAACAGTGTGATGAGAAACCACACCATCTGCGTCCTACATGTGATCAGAGTGGAGAATCTGTTGCTGTGACAAACTAGTTGGTCACCATGGTTACGTACTGTAGCCTGACCTGCAGCTAAATCTCTGCATACAGTGTACACACTGCTCTCAGGGTAGATAATCAGCTGCAGGTTGGTTTGTGTGGTATTGTGTTTCTTCTAAAGATCCTCCTCTTTGGCCACAAGCAGGTACAGCTTCCTCGTGTTATGTCCGTCACATCAGCAGCACGTGAAGGTGACTGATGGTCAGAAGACACGGGAGGACGGAGGCGTGAGTCAGAGATCTCCTGTCGGGATCTCCCCACCAGCTGTGATGCCTCCTCAGAGACCTGAGTGAATTATTGAACACGCCTCAGCAGCTCGCGGCCTCCTGACCGCAGCGAGGGCCGAACACAGACGCTGCTCATTTAAATACACAGCCCAGCATCGCTTTTAATGTGAGCGCCGCTCATGAAGAGGAAACGGCTGGCTCTGGTTGTGGTTCTGGTCTTGGCTGTTAGCAGCTCTTCATCCAGACTATCCCAGGTTATCAGGTGACGCTGGGCGCTAAACACATCGAGGTTTCTTCCTGTTTCCTCAGGCGCCGTCCTCATTTGCTGCAGCCAATCAGGTGGCTCTATGTAGATCCTCTGCTGGGACAGAGACACTGACAGGAGGCGTTTAAAACCCTTCAGACACACACACTGTTGTTATAAATATCATGTTTTGACTGGAGGGGGAGGCTCAGACAGGAGCAGAAGATAGTCGTACTGACACAAACCAGTCAAGATTATTTGGACAAATAATCACACAACAGGCCTGGGATCATCCCGACATGGACTCCTTTCCTGTGCAGTCTACAGCTCTCTGCCCTGAAAGGAGCAGCCTGCGCCGTCTCCTGATTTAAAAATGACTCACTGACGTCTGTGCTTTATGAGGCGTCTTCACACTGAATACACACTCTGTGTTTCATATGAGTTACTCTGTTATATAACATGCAGCTACGTTACAGCTCTGTGACCAATCAGAGGAGAGCTCTCAGTGTTTGTGTGCAGTGATGGAGGTGTGTGTTGTGCTGTGCAGCTCTTTGGGAGGTTGTGTAATGTGACTGTGTCGCTGACACATTGGCTGTTACAGTAGATATAAACAAACTAACCCTGCCCTCCAGCTGTGCCCTGTCCTCCTCCTGAGGAGACACCGAGCACTTTGAGCAGCGACCCAGGTGGAATTTATCCATATTGATGTTCCGCTAACAGAGTATTCATTACTCATTAGCAGCAGTCAAGCTGTCAAATCAGTGAGACCTTTGATTCAGCAGCAGGCCGAGCCGAAGCCGCCTGGTTGTTGTTTAACAGCAGATCTCAGCTGTGAACGCCTCACAGCATCAGTATCCAACAGCTGATCCAGTGTGTGTGACATCTTACCTCTGACTCCACCTGAGGACCGTTCACACTCTCACAGTGAGAACATGGCTGAAGGAGCAAAGGCTCTGTGGTACCTGCTGATGATGCTGAAGCTAAACACCCCCCCACCACCACCACCACACACACACACACAGACAAAATCAGTCAGTACAAACATAAAGTCCTGTCCCCCTCAGCAGCCAGCAGGACGCCATGATGGAGTCACATGACCAACACTCAGAGAGTCTCTGTCTGACCTGCAGCTGATCTCTGTCTGAGTACCTGAGTGATTCTGCACACACACTCCGACTGACTGCAGACATGATGGAGCTGTTGGTGTAGAGGACCAATGAGAGCACACTGACTGATCATGTGACAGGAAGGACACACACAACAGATACCTTGCTCTTAATGTGAAATTTGAAAATGTGTGAGACCTGCTGATTTGACCGTTTCTCTGGTTCTCTCTCGCCCTCCCCCTGTCTCCCCCTCTCCTCTCTCTCCCCTCTCTGCAGATGGAGGACATGCAGTGGCCTCGGGGGGAGCAGGACATCCCCAGCTCTGTGTGCAGCCTGCCATGTAAAGCTGGTGAGAGGAAGAAGGTGGTAAAGGGCATGCCGTGCTGCTGGCACTGTGAGGCCTGTGACGGCTACCAGTACCAACCGGACGAGTTCAACTGCAAGCTGTGCCCCTACAACATGAGGCCCAACGCCAACCGCACGTCCTGCCAGCCCATACCCATCATTAAGCTGGAGTGGCACTCGCCCTGGGCAGTGATCCCCGTCTTCCTGGCGATGCTGGGCATCATTGCTACCATCTTTGTCATGGCCACATTCGTACGGTACAACGACACGCCGATAGTGCGAGCGTCCGGCAGGGAGCTGAGCTACGTTCTCCTCACCGGGATATTCCTGTGCTACATCATCACCTTCCTGATGATTGCCAAGCCAGATGTCGGTGTGTGCGCATTCAGGCGGATTTTCCTGGGTCTGGGCATGTGCATCAGCTACGCCGCCCTCCTCACCAAAACCAACCGCATCTACCGGATCTTCGAGCAGGGCAAGAAGTCAGTGACGGCGCCGCGGCTGATCAGCCCCACGTCACAGCTGGCCATCACCTCCAGCCTCATCTCGGTCCAGCTGTTGGGGGTGCTGATCTGGTTCGGGGTGGATCCGCCCAACACCATCATAGACTACGACGAGCAGAAGACCATCAACCCCGACCTGGCGCGGGGGGTGCTGAAATGTGACATCACAGATCTGCAGATCATCTGCTCGCTGGGTTACAGTATCTTACTGATGGTGACGTGTACTGTGTATGCCATAAAGACCCGCGGGGTCCCGGAGAACTTTAACGAGGCCAAACCCATCGGATTCACCATGTACACCACCTGCATCGTGTGGCTGGCCTTCATCCCCATCTTCTTTGGCACGGCGCAGTCTGCAGAGAAGGTAAGACTGTGGCTCCATAAGCTTCAAACAGAGCCGCTGTAACTCCACCCACTGCTCCACGTGGTGGCGATGCACAGTCACAGGGCAGCCGTGCTGACCCGTCCTTCCACACAGAACACAGATTTAAAATGATCTGCTGCACCCACATCCTGTAACACACCCATATATTTATGAAGAGCCGTTTTGTGACTGGCTCTGGCTGTCGCCATCTTGTCAGACTGTTAAATCCCCCCATACACATCATAAACTGGAGACTGATGGCTGTTTTGTATCTGGCTGTAAACTCTGCTGGAACATTTTAACATGGAGCTCTGTGGGGAGCTGACAGTAAGAACAATGGACAAAGCTTCTGAGGCTGCCGCTTGGGAACCACTTACTGTTGGAGTCAGCCCCTAGTGGACAGTGGAAGAACTGCAGTGTGTGTGGCTGCCCTGGAGGCTGCTTTCAACGTGATGCTGTTAGAAAGTGATTGGAGAATGTATCTGTTAATGAGTAATTAATGAGTTTACTAAAGAAGAAGCTGAACTGATGGAAGGAGCTCGCCCTGATGGAGTTCTTTGTTTCAAACAGCTGTGCTGAGTCGGCACTCTGTCAGTTGGAGGACTGTTGGTGGAGTTAAACTGCGTGACCTTTAAGGCTGAGCTAAATGGAAACTCATCAGAATGAGCCTCTGCATCCAGGCCTGTGAGGAGATAAAAACCATGATGCTCTGCAGGAATCAATAATGAGGCCGACTTATTTATCAGGAGGAAATTCATGCTTTTCCAGGCTCCCACACACAGCCGCTGTTTGTGTGGTCAGCACACTGATCCTCCTGCTAACGATTTCTCTCTGTATCTCTGAGCTCATCACTGACTGATTACCAGCTGCCAGACTGGCTGCAGCTTGTCAGCTCGCGGTCTGACCTGCTGATGGAGACACACGGACTGCACCTCTGAGTCTGGTGTGTGTTTTATGTCATAGCTGAAACTGACCCACTGTCTCAGGGAGAAACACAGTGACATCAGCTCTGTGATGCAGAAACTCTCTCTGGTCTGGTCACACAGAGACAAACTGGAACCACCTGAAAGTCCTGCTGGTGACTGATCTGCAGCCATGAAGCCACCTCGTCTATGGAAGCCAGCAGCGACTGTGTGTATCAGCTCAGACTGACAGCTCCTCCTGATGCCATGAACTTCCAGCAGAGTGAATTTAAATTAGATTTTGATTAAGTACAAATATCCTTCTAATGCTGCGGCTGCCTGTGATTGAAGCTGTGCTGTAAACCAGGCTGCAGGCAGAGATAGGAGCCGCTGCTGGAGGAGGCCAGTGTTATCAGCTGAGGTGAGCGGTCAGCTGCTGGCTTTGATCGGACAGACTAAGCCTCTGTGCTCAGCATTAGAGGGACGGACTGAGGTAAAGCCCTCTGATGGACTGTGTCCTGTCCACAGGGATGGACCTTGTCCACTCAAACAGCTGCACAGTGAGTGAAGCTGCCTTCACGCTGGCTGCAGGGTGACTTCAGGTGTGAGATGTTTTCCTCTGAATCTGTGAGTCTGTTGGATCAGGTTGTTGTCACACAGAGAAAAATGAGCTGCATCTCCTCAGTCAGAGCGTCCTCTCTGCTGATTAGTGCATACAGGAAGTGGATCCTGTGTGTCTGTCACATGGCAGAGACAGTGACCATGGATGGAGCGTCCATGATGTCACCCGCAGGAGCTTTCTTCTGTGTGGGAGGCTCTGACGCCGCCATGTTCACGGCTTCATCGCCCCCCAAAGTCCCAATACAGACAGAAAAGATCCATGCTGTGATGGACACCTGTCTGCCACACCCATATCTATGTAACATAGTGAGTTATTAAAGGTCCCCCTCATACATGTGGGACATCTGGACGTAGCCTTCTGTGAGGACGGTTTGTCACCGCCCTCTGCTGATGTGAGATGTAGGTGAAAGGTCCCGGTGACATCTCATGGTAGTGCTGTGTCCTCAGTACTCATGTTACTCTGGTCTGGACATGTTCAAACTGAAAGCCTGCAGGACAGAGTCACCTGTCAGGAGAGGACCTGGTCAGGTCACATGGGTGAGATGAGGCAAGTGTGTGCAGGAGATCCCTTGGTCGATGGGTCGCAGTGAGCATCGTGCTCAGCGGTGTTATTAGCTCAGACAGAGAGCTCTCACAGCCGCCGCGTTGCTTCTGCGCCACCACCAGGCCGCTCTGGTGTCATGACGACATGAACTCCTGCCTTATGAATAAGTGGGTGGAGTTCACGTCCCAGGAGAGTCGTTTGTCTCCTCCTGGTGCAGAATGCCAAGGTCACCTGCTTTAACTCTGTGTTCTCAGGACATATTTGCAATGCTAATAGCTTTTCTTCATGCAGCCTGCATTTTACGACCCATTCATGTTGGTGTTTTCCACCTGTCTCTGCTCCTCCTCCTCCTCTTAAATCACCTGTCATCACTTCCTGTTTGTCTGCCCTCTTGTGTCTTTGTCCTCCACACATCTGCATTAAGTCCAGAGGAGCTTCCCAGAGACACAAAACGACTGCAAAGAGAAACAATTCGTTTATGCTGACCTACATCATCATCAGGATCTGTCCGTCCCTGTGTGTAAATGAGAGAAGAATAATCTGTTTAATCTGATTAACTCTGTAGAGTCCTCCTCCTCCTCCTCTTACTCCTCCTCCTCCTCCTCCTCCTTCCATCCCTCTTCTCCAACATAAACTCCTCTCTGTGATGTCACCATCAATCTTCAGCCTGAACAAACTCTTGTTAAGTTTAAGCTAAGATTCCACGGCCACCAGTGACGGCTGAGTTGTGAGAGCGTCCTCCTGATTCCAGGATGGCAGGAGATCTTGAAGTTGTGGGCTCATTGTAGGACAGCAGCTCGGACTAGGGGACCACCGGGGGACCGGTGCCTGGGTCGGGCTCACCCTCCAGAGCTGAGCACAACTCAGGCTTAAATGATCAGGGTAAAGCTCCAACCATGCAGTAATCTGGGAGAATGGTATGAAGAGGGGACGGATTGTTTGTTGTTGTCCGTTACCCACATCATAGTCGGCTACTGAGTGCTGAAGATGTATTAGTCACTTCAAAGTGCTCAAGGTGTCCAAGCAGGGAGCTGAGATCCCTCACATTGCTGTGTTTAAGAGGAGCCTGGCTGGAGACAGCATGAGGGAGGTTTCCAGTGTCCACTAGGGTTATTAAGGTATACGGCGGGGCACACAGGTAGTGATGGTGTCGTTTTTAATACCGTCAATTAAAAAAAATGCAATGTACTTATATAGAAGATAAGGATCAAATATTAAACATATTTTATTTGATGCCTTGTGTGTTTAGAGCCAGAGCTGAGATGGTGTTTAGTTTCTCAACAGTGTAGACACGAGCCAACAGTTTGGTGCCGTCTGATCTTTACGTTTATAACTTTAAAGTAGCGGAAAACGTGACCGGCAGGTTTTCAGTTTACCGGACAAATGATTTTAATGATCAGAATTTATGGAGCTTAAACTGATCAATGATATGCAGGATATATAAGAATGATATCAAAGCTTATCAATTAGAATGGTTTAATGAAAAGCTGGCTGTAGGCTGTATCAGATCAAAGTGCCGTCAATTAACTCCCATGCGTAGCTTCTAACATAAACACTGCACAAGGCTCATGATGAACATGATGAAACTACAAAAACAAACAGAAACACATCAGGACTGGCTCACACCAGTTTAATAACGTGACGTGCTGCCAGCATGAAATTTTAAAAAAGTCTGTTCGCTATATGCTTTTTTAATAGAAACCATATTAAAGGTAGGGTGAAGATTTTGAAAACTCAGTGAGAGATTTTGAAAGTAAACACACGCCCCGTTCTCTCGGAGCTCACCCCGAAGCCACGCCTCCCAACCAGTCTGTGACTTCGGCCATCATGCACGTACCTCTCTGGTGCACAGAGCAGGAAGAGAGCGACAACCAGCCAATATTTTTGACTGTATCAAAATTTGGATACCGCCCAACCCTAGTATCCACTGAGTCCAGTCCATTCTGTTTAAGCTAAGCTAAGCCAGGCCCCAAATGCAGACTGTGGACACGGCAGCTCACAAAAAGTAGTTCAAGAAGATGCAAAGAAAGTCTAGTAGATCCACCATAGGCACTGAACACAGACTCTGTGGCTGGAGTTGGCTGTGTGTGAGGGAGGCACAGGAAGTGTACGGTGAAGCGTTAAGCTCATAGCTAGAAGGTGTGTGTGCATGCTGTGACAGGAAGCGCAGCAGGGAGGAGACCCAGGAACCACCACCTAGAAACACCCACACACACACAGACAGACACACACTCCTGCTCTGCTGCACTCACTGCTGACTGTCAGCAGCTTCATCTCCTCAGATTTTTCATACATGCTGATGATGTGTCTCTGCAGGGAGACTCAGACAGATATGGCCTGACGTCTTTGGAACTCTGTTGTGTTGCAGACGGTTTGTGGGATTTGTGTGTCTGCTGTTCACCAGCTGTGTGACTGAAAGCTCTCAGTTCATCGGAGTCTCTGAGGCTGCAGCTGCCTCTGCTCCGTCTCCACTCAGTGCTCCATCACTTAAAGAACATCAACATTCAACACAGCAAACATAGCAGCAAATCCTCAGGGACCCCACAGGCAGGGGCCACAGAGCCACATCACAGGTGGAGCTCAGAGACCAGGTCAGAGACCAGGTCAGTGAGCAGTGGGCTGGAGCCCAGCAGGTCTCCTTTGACTGGTGATGTTTAACATGTAAAGACCTTATTCGTCTGTGACGGACTGAAAGGACGGGAACAGACCGCAGTTTGTTTCTCTGCACGCTGCTCTGAATCTGAATGATGACACTGGATATTAGTTCCTGACCTACACACACATCACATGTGCATGTCAGGCTGCATTAGTCATCAGAGTGTATGTAGGTCAGTGAGCACAGGTTCCTTCAGAGACTTCAGTCCATAGACCCTGAGAGCTGCTCACAGTGACGTCATATCTCACAGTCTCCCTCTGACACTCAGCAGGACGCCTGCATGTGTCACAGCCTCCTCTGCTCACACTGATGTGCTTCAGGGTTGAATGTCCTGGTCAGCCACCTCTGACCTCTGACCTCTGGCAGGTGACTCAGTTCTGCTGGTCCTGACAGAAAGGCATCAGAACACAGGGTCGGGGCGGACAGGGTGTCCATGCTGTCCCCTGAAGGCTCAAGCATTGGACACATGGAAGTGGAGCACAGAGGATCTGAGGATTTCCTTTGACGTCACAGGGACAGCCGGGTGCGTCTCTTACCAGAGGACACAGGGATGGAAGACGGCCAGATGTTTGAAGTTTGATTTCCCAAACATGAGGTCTTGTGTCTCAGCAGGGCTCGTTCAGGGCATCAGGGCTGCTCTTGGTCATGTCACGTCTCAGGTAATGTAATGTAAAGTGTGTGCTGTGACATATGCCTTAAAAAAAGAACTGATGTGGACGTCTCTGACATGACATGTGACCGTCCTTCTGCCACAGCTGTCTATTGTTGCACAGCTGGCTCTTTCCACTCGAGCAGAGACTGATCCTCAGCAGCAGTTTTTGGGCCTCGTGGTTCCTGTAGATCTGTGTCTGCTCTGCAGCACACGCCTCATTCCTAATCCTCACGTTTGATTGTCTGTCAGCTGACTTGTGTCCATGCTGTTCATCTTGTGATGGAGCTTCCTGGGAGCTGAGTAAAGAGACACAGAGGTTTGCAGTCTTTGTCCTGAGCCGGCGGAGCTCACATGTGGCTGCGCTCCCTGCAGTGTTACATAAAGGTTCTCGCTGCAGTGTGTTTGCTCTGTGTGGGCCCAGCGCTCTGCTGCTCCTGCTCTCATCACACTCAGAGCGTCACCGCTCTGCAGAGTCGTAACGACCGCTCTTCCTGCTCAGGATCCCGAGGAAGCCTAATTAATGGAGTTTGGTTGCACCCACGCACCGCTTCCCACCGCGGCGGTTTAACTCCCAGAAGCCACAGAGAAGACATTACAGGCGGCCTCTAGCCGCTCATCGCTTTGAAATCAGATCAAAGATGGAGGTTTTCTGAGGTGTGCAGCTGGAACAAAGAGTTTATTTATTGTTCTTTCCATCTGCAACACAACAACACAGCAGACATGTTAGGCAGAGCAGGAGCTGAGCGTTTGAGTTCAAGCACAGATCCGGCTTTTCACTCTGAGCTGTGCTGAAGTTCTGCTGTAAAAGAACTCACCCAACAGCTTCCTCCACTCAGACACACAACTGCAGCTCCTCCACCCATGTATTACATGAAGGCTTAGAATGGCCAGGGAGACCACTGGTGTCTACCTTTATAAATATGCTCCTGTTACATTTTTATCATTGTAAGAATCCTTTGCTGTCATTCACTGCTCCCTCCTCTGTCCTCTGTGTGTGTCCATGTCTGCTCTGAGTGTGTGCTGGTTGTATGTATGTTGAAACACACACACAGTGCAGAGCAGCACAGATGATGTGAAGATATTTTTACAGAAGAATCATTCGAGTTAAAGTCAAAGTTAAAGTAGCAAATCCCAGAGTTCTGAAAGTCGGGCAAGATCTGAGCTTTTTAAGAGCAGATGACGATGAAATATGTCAGCTGCAGCACCGCGGTAACATCTGGATGCACCGTGGAGTTTCTGTGTGCGTTACCGTATATTTCATAGTCGCGCAGCATTTTTAAAGTGTACACAGCGCGACCGTGTCTCCAGAGGGTAGATGGGATGATGCAGTACAGCAGCGTGGAAGAGACGAGGAGGGTTGGGAAGACGTTGCCGGTGATGCCGTGCTCAACAGCTGACTTTTGCTGCCTGTGTTTAATATTGTGTGCACGGTCCGCGGGCCGCATTGAAGACACAAGCGGGCCGGGCGTGGCCCGCTGGCCGTGCTTTGCCCCGGTCCGACTTAGAATGAGTTAACATGGATGCATGGCCTGGTTCATGTGTGCTCACACTGTCTGTGCTGCTCAGGCTTCATCCATCTCTATTTACAGTCAGACGCTGGCAGCTCACATCACACACAGCAGGTGCTGAGGAGGACAGAAGTCAATCACACAGACTCTCTGGTCCTTCTGTACCAGTTTAAATACTGAGCCGTCCCCCTCCCCCCTCAGACTCCCCCTGTTAACGGCATACCTCAGCCTGTGACAGCAGGGCCATAACCCATAAAGACAGTGGGGCTGAACTCTGTGAAAGCCACTCTGGGAAGCCCATTACAGCGCGGTCGGGCCTCTTTATGCATTCTTCCCGGGCTAATAGCGGGCCCTCTATTGGCTTCACGGGGCCACGGCTTCATGTGAGGCAAGTATACACAGAGCATAAAACAGTGATGTGTGGCTGCTGTGGTGTGGTGCAGGTGAGGGTCGGATAATAAAGAACAATCCTTCAGCTGCTCATAAACCTGTCAGAGCTGCAGGCAGGCTGCAGTCCACAGCAGGCCGAGTCCGTCAGCAGGACAGAGTCCACGTGTGATGACCATCAGAGTGACGCTCGTTTTATCCCTCTGTCTCTCCCAGCTCTACATCCAGACCACCACACTGACCATCTCCATGAACCTGAGCGCCTCCGTCGCTCTTGGGTTGCTCTACATGCCCAAGGTCTACGTCATCATCTTCCACCCGGAGCTCAACGTGCAGAAGAGGAAACGATCCTTCAAGGCCGTCGTCACAGCCGCCACCATGTCGTCCCGACTCTCCCACAAAGCCAGCGACCGGCCCAACGGCGAGGCCAAGACGGAGCTGTGCGAGAACGTCGACCCAAACAGTGAGTACAGACGAGCGGCACACACACACACAGACATGACAGCATGTTGCTCCTCCTGCCTTCATGCAGGACACAGGGAGTCACTGCCTCTGTGGTGTCTGTAAAGTTCTCTGACCCACAGAACCAGCTGACAGCTCTTCATAATAATCCATGTTTGGACTGACTTCAGATTCTCTCATCCACACCTCAAAGACACACACAGATGAGCAGCGGCCCGTCAGAGGCACAGCTCTAATAATACATGTTAGAATCTCTATAAATATCTATAACTCCACCTGCAACAGCAGAACCAGGACTGAAGCAGCCGTCACCATGCATGGTGACACACACACAGTCAATGTGAGGCTGCCCGAATAATCCCTGTACCGACTTCTGAGTTCGATCGTTACTGATGTCTCCAGAGTGGTGATTTATTATTTACACCCCGGAGGATAAATCAGTTTATAGCACAGCATAAGTGAAAGAAGTGAAAGAACTAGCATTAAATATCAGTAAAATGTGAGAACATCAGAACATTCTGAGCTAAAATCACCAATATTTGCTCATTGATAGTCTGACTGATGAGCTCATCCTAATCCAACACAGGCAGACCCCCCAGCACTGTGCTCATTAGCAGCTTTTTCTCTCAGCTTCACCCAGCAGCCGTCTTATTTTCAGATGCATTTCATCTTCAGGTAGCGCCACATTAAACCCCCCCACCGAGCATTCTGGGTCGTTTCCATGCAGACTCACAGAGCTCATTCTCCACAGGAAACTGTAATAAAATATGAAAGCATGTTCCCAGAAATACAAAGTGCACAAATTGAAATGACATGGCTGTGTGATGGAATTAGCACCTGGCAGAGGGGCTCCTCAGGGACAACTCACCAAAGAATGTTTTTCTCCCCTGACAGGCTAATTTCATAATTTATCAGAGGTAAGAGCAAATTAATCTTCTTCTTCTTCTGCCTTGCTGTCCTGACCTTGATCCGTTTTCTTCCTGAGGTTTAAGGAGGGGGGGCAGCTGGTCTGCAGAGGGGAGCAGGTCTGACTGCGTGGAGGGAATGTTAAACATATCGCCATCTTTCCACAGACTCATAGCTTTACATGAGGCTGATGAGGCTGTTTGAGTGGCAGGTTCACAGCTGCCTGCCGGCTGGTTTGGGCGGCACTGTGCCAGCACGTCTGACCCCACAGACTCTGTGCAGGCGATGGGGAGGAGGAGCCCCATCAGGGCTAAACTTAAGATGGTGCAGAGGGTGCATGTTCAGGTGGAGGGTCAGGACTCCACAGACAGCGAAAGTACAGGACCGAGGGAGGTGTTAGCGTGTTAGCTCAGGGGTTCACAGAGGTCCAGCTTCACACAGTACACAGGAGCTAAACGTCAGTGCTCAGTGGTGACGTCATGTGACCGCGCGGTAGTTGGTTTATAGCGTAGCATTAGCTTTACTTCTGATGGTTTCCACAGGTTCCCACAGTGAGTGTCTGGAGTCAGCATCATGGCCGGCTTAGGTGAGGATTCAGTAACAACAGAGACAAACTGAAAGGATGGATGCTGACAAACCGCACACGCACACACACACACACACACACACAGTCAAACAGTGCATGTGATGCTGGTGGAGCACACGCTGACGCTAACATTGTGCCTGTGCGGTTGGCGGCGGCTCAGTGGGGGTCCTGTGGTCCGGGCCGACCCAGCTGCACCTCATTTCTCTTCAGCCGGCCCTCGTTTAGCAGTGAGGTTTGGTGCCTCCCCCTCAGTGGACTTTAAAACCCTCCTCCTCGCCTGCATGCTGTAACAGCCTCAGACAGCTTCATCCTCCTCCTCCTCCGCCCTGACAGCTCTCTCTCTTCATCTCCATCCTCTGTGCTGCTGCACTGACTGCCTGACAACAAAGACTGGTGTCTGTCACCGTTCTTCTGGCTTCAAAGGCCACATCTCCCCTCCGCCTCCCTCTGCCTGCAGACTCTCGCCTCCCTGCTGAGCAGCTGCGCCTCCTCTCTGAATGGAGCTGTTATTTTATTAACTCATGAATCAGAAACCTGCTGCAGTTCACCTGAGTGTGTGTGAGGTGTGTAACACTTTCATATGCACACGCAGCCATTCTCTCTTTCATCGGGCTGACATGATGGATGGCGGCCTTCTGGCTCGGAGCCATCAGTCACTGGATGAACGCTGAGGGC
>NC_041038.1:12522595-12550095 GCF_900634625.1 Parambassis ranga | reverse complement strand
TCGATGCATGCTGATATGTTCGATGTTGAATCAGAAAAAAAAACACCCGTCCGCTCTGAATTGTTCTGTTTTTGGTTTCCTGTCGGTTCTTTCTCACTCAGCAGAACATGGTTTTTGGTTTCTTATGGTCCTGGACACTCTGGGAGAAAAAGATGAATATATATTTAAAAAAGAAAACACTTGTTTAAAAAAGGAAGCATGTATGTTTTCTACTGTTTGTACTTGGTATATTCATGTTGCCCTGCTGCTTATGTGCCAATGTTGTGGGACAGATTTACATTTGGCCACTCATGCAACTATTTTGTGGTGTCGTCTAAGAATGTAAAACATGAAATAAAACATTTGGTTATTTTTTTTAATATGTTCCCTCCTCCTTTGGTGTGTGTCTCAGTCTGTGTGTGTCTGTGTGTGTGTGTGTCTCTGAGTCTGAGTCTATGTGTGTCTGTGTGTGTGTGTGTGTCTCTGTGTGTCTCTGAGTCTATGTGTGTCTGTGTGTGTGCGTGTGCGTGTGCCTGTGTGTGTGACACGTACGACATCAATACAACATTACAGCCACAATAGCAGCTGTGTGTGAGGACTTGTGGCTCTGTGGGGGCTCAGCAGCAGCAGCCATTGATGAGGTCCTCGCTGCTCAGCTGAGAGATAACAGACGTCAATGGAAACCAATTTATCCACAGCAGGGTCAGTTATTAACCTCCACCACCTGACATGGAGCTGGCTGCGTGATCTATCTATAGAAGGTTCTTTTACTTGGAACTTTGTGAGTGTAGCTGAATGTTCATGTTAATAATTTAACCATTTCAGTTGCTGCGGCCACATTACAGTCTCAGTCAGGGTGCTCACTGATTGGACAGATTGGTGATGTCATCGTGCATCATCCAGGTGACCCAGTCACCGCTGTCATTACATCATGGAGTGACAGACAGCGCTCAGTCAGCCTGGGTATGTTATTGATCTCATGACAAACAGAACGGTTCTGTAAGGAACGACCTGAACACACCCAGCAGCTCCAGGTCCTCCTGTTCACAGCAGTGAGGCGTTCACTGACCTTCTCTGGCCTGAAGACAAAGAGCAGCCCTATTTCATTAAACACACTGACTGTGTGAACCATCGCGCCGACACAGCTCACATACCCTGTAAAAGCCTTCAAATCTTCCAACAGAACCACAGCATCAGCCGGCCCCGTTTCATCGCAGCACTCCATTTTTTATTGTCGCTATTAACATGAATATCGACAGATTCTCTCAGCGAAGAGCATCCCGCTCGCCGCCAGCCGCGGCCCCTCATCCATTCTCCTATCCTCCCAGTGCACACATCATCTGTTCTGGGCTCCTGGGCGATACATCACCGTGGCGGGTCAGAGAAAAGCTCTTTAAGTTGCATAAACACAGCGTCGCCCACAGGCTGCTGTGATGGATGGGGCCGCACACAGAAAACAGAGCGGCACTCCTCCAGGAGCTGACCGAGCAACATCAACCGCCATCGCTTTAACCAGAGAGGACGCTCAGGTCAGGACGCCGTCACAGGCCAGAGGTCGTCCAGCGGGTCAAACACGAGCAGCACCTGAACACTGTCTGTCAAAATGTTTATAAAGCAGCTCAACAGCAGCAGATCATCACTCATCACAACGAGGATGAGGCTCAGGATCAGACACACACTCCATCCTGTCTGCAGTCAGTGTGTGTGCAGAATCACTCAGGTATCCAGACAGAGATCAGCTGCAGGTCAGACAGAGACTCTCTGAGTGTTGGTCATGTGACTGCTGTGACCATGTGACTCCACCATGGCTTCCTGCTTGTTGCTGAGGGGCCCTGAGTGCTGTCTGCAGGTCCTTCCTGCTGTCAGGCTCCACCTCAGACGTCAGTAAGAGAAGGATCAATAGAAGTCCTCTGGTTTACCAGTGAGTCCTGAACACATCGTTTTCAGTCAAGAATCGATCAGCGCACTCATGTAAGCATTCACAGGTCAGCCCTGTCCTTCGTCTTCATTCTCCGGCAGATTCACCTGTCTACAGAGCTGCTGTTGTCATGGTAACGGCAGCCCTGTCTATGCCTCTGTGATGTATGTGAACCCCCACATACATCACAGATGTTTCTACAGTATATATGAGTGCAGCGCCTTATGAAGGCCTCGACTGCACAGTGACCGAGAGTCAGTGATGGATGGAGCGCACAACTAACACAACAAGAGCACAACTAATAATCTGTGTCACATGGTACTGTTGGGTCCTGCAGGTTTAATGGAGGAGAACCTTTAAGACATCATTCACATTTTCTCTTCCATTTACTACTGTGTGGATGCTTTCATTCACCTGGATGGGGTGAGGGCTGTGGGGTGGAAAGGGTTAAGAAGTGTAAAGGTGGTCCCTGAGGGGGTGTCAGTGTTTAGTAGGTATAAGTGCTCTATAAGAAGATGATCAGAACATCATTGGTTACATAAGACAGTGATGACTTGTGTTACCCCACAGCTGCTCTTCAAAGCAGGTCCCTGGGCTGATGGTGGTCACCTGAGGCCGTGTTCACAAAGACCCTCAGCACTGAGCTTCCCTTAGTGAGAAAAACCTCAGGATGATGAGGTTTTCTGAGAGTTTCCCCTTATAATGGAGACTAAATCAGATCAAAGTGAGTCACCAAACATCTCAGCCCTTAAGGCCTTAAAACCTGTTCAGAGTAGAGAGGAGGACTTTAGGAGTTCCTCAAACAGAGAGGGGAGCCCAGGGGTTTGGCCTGGCCTGTCAGAGCTGCTGCAGACTTGCAGTGTGTTTCCACTCTGTCCTCATGTCCCCTGCACACCCACTCTGCTGCTTCACTTTGTGGCCCTGAAAAACCTTTAGGAACATCCAGCGCTCATGTCTGCTCAGATTTTTAACGCTGAAAAAGTTTTTGAAGTTTCTCAGGTGAAGGTTTCACTCAGGCAAGACGAGCACAGCTGCCCCAGCCACCGACTGCAGAGAGCCATGAGGACAGCTGCATTTATAATGGCACCGTCTGTGTGTGACGGGCCCAGCAGGCCGACTGAGCTCCAGGAAGAGGCCAGTGCCCAGCTCTCCACCCACAGAGCATGCACCACATCTCACAACATGAGTAGTAAGTCCCTTGATGCTGGTGTTCAGCGTCACCTTGTTGCCTGCTGCAGATAAACTCTACTGATGGTCGCTGGGATTGAGCGGCGATTGATGACTTATTTATAAGGAACAAACCTGTGAGTTTTGCAGTGCAGCAGAGAACCATCTCTGTCTCTAAACAAACATGTACTAGTTTAAAAGTTATTCTGGGTAACAGACGGCCTGAGCCACTCAGACGTTTGATAAGTCTTCTGCTCAAAGCTCTGCGCTCGGCCGGAATTTTTCGTGGGTGCACTAAGAGGAGATTTACTTTACAAGTGCAGAACATCCCAAAGCGGCCGGAATCTGCAGCTGAGTTCTTATTAACAGAGTCACCAGGGAGAGAAACGTCACAGCCGCAGAAGCAGAGCTGTCGGAGGCAGAGGCGAACCTGCACCTCCAGGCCTTCATTATCAGCTGCAGTCATTCAGCGCATACCGCACGCCCTAAAACACCCCAGGGGACATCAAGAGGCAATGTTCAAGTGAGACAAAACAACCACAGACAAACTTCTGGACTTCACATCAACAAAAGGCTCCACAAAGAGCCTCAAAATATCCACAACACCCTTTGCACGCTTGTGTGTCCATCAGCTGAAGATCTGCCCCCTCACTCCTGTCCTGTGTCCACCTCCACCTTGCAGGAAATAATGAGCTGGTTAAAAACAGCAGACCTCAGACTGTGCAGTGCTGTCTGGAACTTTGAAAGGCTGCACCGAGGTGGCAATATATCAGCTGAGGTCTGCAGAGCAGAGAGAAGGTCTTCAGAGCAAAGAGGGGGTCTGCAGAGCAGAGAGAAGGTCAAACACAAGAAGACATAAGAAGACACACAATAACCAGAGGTTGACACACTGACTGAAAGAAGGATGATCTAACTAACATGATCCTGATTGTTCTACCTGCTGGAAACGGGAACAGCTGGCTGTGTCTCTCTGAACATGAGAGGGTGCAGAGGTTTCAGGAGGGAAGAGGGTCCATTCACACAATTACACAAATATGTTCTGTATTTATGTTCACCATCTTTAACTCAGGGTGTCACATTGTTTTTCTCAAGTTTCCACAGGTCTTTGTGTGATTTAAAATGGCTTTAATGTCCTTAGTTACCAGCAGGTTACTGTGAGGGCAATGGTTTACAGTCCTGGCTGAGGCTTTACAAGAATTCAATGGTTGCCACTCTGACGATAGCTGAATTTCAGATCAAAGAAAAATGATGTGGGTCCCCACCTGGTCATGGAACACTGGACCAGCTCTTAACCTCTTTTGGAGGTCAAAGAGAAGGAAGTCCAGGAGCTTAACTCCACTGGCTACAGGCTACACCTCACCCCCACCTCCACCTGGAGTACCACACTAACATGCACATCTTTAGTATGAGGAAGCTGGAGTACCCTAACAACACAGAAAGGCCCCAAACTTAAACCTGACTTAACTTTGACACCAACCAGTCACTCAGCGCAGCAGCAACACTGTTTGACGTCACATGTTTGTGATCGATCGTCATCTGTTCCTCATCTTCTCGGCCTCACAGCTGCAGTGAAATCAAGGGTCATTAAAACCTAACTGAGGACAGAATGAAGAGCAGCATCTAACAGTCATCCAGCAGTGAATCCGTCTGCAGCTGCTGCAAACTCTCCGCTTTGTTAGGCGGCTAAGTGAGCCTGTAGCTGAGCATTTTTCAAACAACACATTTAGTTGCGCTTGCAGAGCGAGCTGGTCTGGAGTGGATCCACTGCCCCACCACTTAGCAGCACATGTAGAACCTGAGGTGATAAAGACAGCAGTCACCACGGCCAGCCGGAGCACACAGAGCGATTTAGTCCGTGTGCGACCTGTAATCTCTAAACCAGGGGCGTCCAATACATTGATTCAAAATGATTACTCCATCATTTCTTTACAGCGATGTCCCACTTTCTCCTGATGGCTTGTGTTATTGCCTGTGTCTGTGAGGGCAAGTGTCCAAGAAGTGAGAGCTCTTACTCTTAGCACAAGATCTTTGAACAACACGCAATGTTTGGGCCATGTCAACAGACTGGACAGCTGAGAGACAGAGGACTGTTTCCAGAGTCTGGATGGAGGATGAAGAGTGAAGTTGTTGCTTTTATAACGTCCCATCATGATGCCCATTGGTTCATTAGTTTCACTTAAAGTGGATTAACTAGGTAGCTTGTGTCTGCTAACATAAGTCCTTCCTTTAACGACGGGCTGATTAATATTAAAGCAGGAATAACTCCTTCGCCTCTGAATGAAACAGACATAAGTATTAAGGTAATGTGGGTGTGAGCAGCTGTGTGCGTCTGCTGCCGCTCTCTTTGTCCTGTTTGACTACAAGCCCGCCTGCTGTCTTCAAACCTTTTTATTCTTTTGTCCAACACCATCAGTCAGCAGCAGACCTGACAAAAGGCCCAGCAGAGCGCTGACTTGGAGCCACCACCCAGCAAGGTCCACCTCTGTCCTTCAGCCAGCAGAGCAGGACATCCATCTCAATCCTCCACAGCTGGCTCGCCAGGAACATCCCCTCAGGGGTGGGGAGGGAGGTCGGGGTGGATGAGAAAGAAAGAGAAAGACTTGGCGGTGAGGAAAGTACTCAACCTAACTGCTCATCGCTGCCGCATCAACTGCCCATTTCCACTGACAACACTTTGACAAAGTGCCCGAAATGCATCGTCGCAGATTATAAATATTTCACCCATCCCAAACTTCGCAAAGGAAACGGCTCATCCGAGTCATGAACCCAAGACCTCTCACACCCAAAGCATTTCTGATCACGTGATCAGATCTGGACACCCCTACTAATCAGTTACATTTAGGCCACACAATGACACATCTGGGTATTTTTGTGATGTCATCTGACCACAGGACTGAAACTTAAAAGTCCCCAGGCTCTGGGATGATGGTGGTTCAAAATGTAGCTGTTCACTTAGGAGCCTGCAGTGTCCCTGATCCAACCATCCACTACGTATCTGCACAGCTATAGACAGCAGCTGGTAAAACAGAGATATTAACTTTAAGAAAACATAAGTCAGGTTTTCATTCTGTACATTCAAACCTCGATTGTACAGTCTATAAAGACAATAACCACAGGAGAGCATCTTCATGTCTGTAAGGTTTAGTAGACACACAAAGTCTTACAGAGACACACTAACAAATCAATCGCACAATGAGGTCCAGTCTGTTCATCCAATGGCAGAGTCTGTTCCATGTGGCTCTAAATCTGACTGCTACAAAAGGTTTCCCCACACATCACAGACCAGTGTTGGTAATATAAATATATAATGAAAGGAACGACTAAAGGTTTATCAGCATGAGTCAAAGTAAACTGTGGGGGCACCACTACATCTGATCTACACCTAGGCGTCGTTCCAACGATGATCTGACGGTGGTGACACAAGCCTTCACCCTGCACGTCACTGGATCCCCGAAGCTCCTTCAAAAGTCACACCCTCCTCTTAGGTTCTTATGTGGACAGGGTCAGGGTTCAGAGTACACCCTAAACGAGTCTCTCTGGTCAGCCAGCAGTCAGTGTTCACCTCCGGGTCAGATCCCTGGTCCTCAGCCATGAGAAGGAGGCCGTCAGGCCCGAGCCTCTGAGCAGCCATCCTGGAGGTCATCATGGACCTGAGGACAGAAAACACAGCCAGCAAAGATCCCAGAATAATCACACAAAGCCACAGGGACTCCTCCAAGGACCTGCATCAAAGAAAACCATTAGCAACACATCAGGAGGAGTCCACAGGTCAGAGGGCACAGCTTCCTCTACACTGTGTTAGAGTCAGTACAGGAGTAAGATCTGCCCGCTGGACACAGCTGCTGTGAACAGAGACTGATGGGTTAATCACATACATCAGATCACCAAGTCTGATTTCTGGACCAGCCTCCTTTCAGTGCTGGAGACTGGTCAGGACCAGGTCCCTTTGAAGCAGCCTGAGAACCAGCTGCAGGCAGCTCATGAGCATCCAGGCTGTTCCAGGACTCTGTGGACACCGTTTGCCCTTTAAATGATTTCAATACCACACATTACACCTTGACTCTGAGAGGCCATTAGGGGTCAAAGGTCAGCATCCAGCCAATGTATTCCAGTACTCATGCAGAGACTCACCAACTTGTTTCGAGTGTTACACTCTCAGACACTCTTTGGTTCAAACCCTTCACACAGGTAAAACACTGTTTCATTAACCCTTCGCATGAAGCTGTTGTACCAGCATTTAGCATTGTAGTGGCTGCAGGAGCTGCAGTCTGGTCACCATCCTCTTTTCTCACATTGGTGAAACAGCTCAATGAAGCTGCTAGAGTTCAGAGTTCTTAGGGTTAATAAATGACAGCAGACTCTTCCAACAATGCCTTAGTTGTTCATCATGAGCTCTACCTGTGGTGACACTCAAAGATAATCACTTCCGTCCAAACTGGTCACCTCAAACTCCAGCATGGAACATGTTAAAGGTCATCCTGCCCCAATGACTTTAGGAGGAAACACTGTTTCATTAACCCTTTGCATGAGGCTGTCTGAGCAGAGCGTAGCCGAGCTACCAGGATGTAAGAAGGCCCAGGTCAGCTCAGGTCCTTAATTTGACGCTGCCCACACAGAAATAAAGGCCTTTGCCTTTCTGGTCCCTGTGTGTCCACACGTGAGGGACACTTGTTTTAACCTCTGACGACCCAACATTGTCACCTTTGATTGAATTTTAACCCACACTGGAAATGCCGTCATTTGTATTGATCGTCATCGTGAACATCACCCTGCTTTTCAGACACACCCTTTCATGTCCAGTAACCACTTGGTGTTTAAAAACCAACTCATCATTGAAACCATATTTCACCAACACCCTGATCTTCACACACACCTTCATGTTCAACCATCACTTATTTGTATGAACTCATCATTAAACATTGTTGCTTTGATCCATATTTCATCATTTTTCTCTCAAACCCAACACAGGATCATGCAAACAGCTGCTTTCATCACACCTCCATGAACCCACCGTTACCTTCTTCGTACCTTTGAACTTTCACCTTCTTGTGTTAACCCTTGTGTACACATTCCTTGAATTAGCAGCCTTTGAAATGTCATTTTTCAACCGTTCTGCACCCGGTTCAGTTTCAACAAACACCTTTGCAGAGAGCTTCACCACCTTTATTCATGTGTGTCACATGACCTGATATGACAGCAGCCATCACACTCAGTCACATCATGGGCAGCAGACCTCCATGGATCCCAGGGCTTAAAACTTTGAACACATCATTCTCACATTAGATGGCATGTCCACCTCCTGTACCATTAAACAGCATGTTTGCTTTGAACCATGTTTCATGCGTCTTTTCGTTTCCTCTTGTGGCAACAAACCAACACAGACTCATGTCAAACAGCTGATTTAATCCCACAGTTCAATAAACCCATCAAGACCTTTGTACCTCTGAACATTCACCATCCTGCATTAAGCCTGTGAATCAGCAGCCTTTTTAAAGTCATCTTCCACCCACTGCAGCCTGTTTCATAGT
Source organism: Parambassis ranga (assembly GCF_900634625.1). NCBI lineage: Eukaryota > Metazoa > Chordata > Actinopteri > Ambassidae > Parambassis > Parambassis ranga. Next base: position 12,541,503 of record NC_041038.1, on the reverse strand, counting down.
TTCACTACATGTTTGTGCCACTGTTACTCACCATCTGATGGCAGCAGCTGTCACACCAGTCCTCGTTGGCCACGCCCACTTCCATGACAGTCAACAGCCTGAAATAGATCCTTTCAAACGCTCCATTATTATGACATAATGTGTGCATACAAACCCTGAGGATGTTCAAGCAGCACAACAATCTGTGGACATTGCATATTGTAGTATTAATAAAACCACGTACCTTCAAAATGATTCATCAGCTGCAACAGTGGGGTGTAGACTGCAGCTCTCCCCTAGGAGGAAAACACTGTGCTGCATCAATCCTGACACAAACTGATGTGACAACGTACAACACCACCCCCACCCACTTACTATTTGAAGGTCTGATCTTCAAACAGACCACAGTGGATGGATAGAAGCAGGGAGTCTCCAAATGGCACCTGGATTTCTTCTAGATCTCAAACAAACTTCAGAATTCACCAACATCACTTCACTGTTCTTAAGAATCATCACATGCTACCCAGCTCCTGTCCCAACATCTTCTAGAGTCACTCTTACATTAACCAAACTCATGACAGACGAAGAGTTTCACCAAGGCTTCACTTCATACATGACATCTAACTTCATTTAAACATCTTACTACACATCTAGCAGCAGCTTGATACATGCAGGTTATTCTGTCTGTCAGCGCTCTCAAGAAAGCGGCTCAGAGGATTCAGGCTACACTTCTTCTCTGAACCTCTGGATCCAGCTGATGTGTGACTCGGATCATTTGGTGCCATCAGGGTTGATTCTGAGGAGGAACCTGCAGGTACAAGACAACATCACAGTCTTTCATAAAACTACCATACCGTGGTATCTTACATACCGTGTATGTATCTTACCTGAACGCACCGTCTCTTCCCGATTCTGCACGTTTCAGACAGCTGATCAGAACTCTAGACACCTGTAACAGAGACAGAGGCTGTTAGGAAAAGGACAGACAGCCCCAAACTGCTCCGTTAAAGGTCAACTCTGAACCTTGGCTCCATTCTCTGACACACCACACCATCATGCTCCTTTCATTTTGTGTAAATTGTTGTTCTGTACACTACTTTAACCCTAGACTGTCCACAGAGTGCTGCAGTCAGTGTCTTCATAGGCCTGTGGCTAAGGGGGTATTTTAGCATCATTGCTGCCTCCTCACTAGGAGACAAGTGTAAAGAACAGTCCCATCCCAGAGCCAAGCTATGACCCAACAGAACTTTATCCTATAGAGTCAGTGTTAATACGACAGCCTGATTATTCAACCAATCAGCTGTGGGGTTCTGGGCATGGGCAGACTGCCAACTACAGCTGCTAACTTCACAGTGAGCCAAAAGCAGCACAGGAGAAGAAATGCACTGATATTTGGTTGAAGCAACTGTTTGAAACGGCATTTTACATTTACCCTGACAGATCACTGCAGCGGTCCGAGCAGGCCTCTGTACTGAAGGACTGAATGGGAGGCTGAAAGACACAGAAAAGGGAGAAGAACATAAACACATCAGCTCTACTGGGCAATGTAGCCAATGTTAGCTTCCTCACCAGTTAATATCACCCTGTGTAACATGAAGGAAAGACTCCAAGAGGTCAACGACATCCAGACCACATCATCATCATGGCCACTCTGACACAAAGATGCACATGTTAGCAACTACTGAGGTTAACATGTTAAACAAAGCTCCAAGCTTCAGTTTCTTACAAACCTTTCAGTGTAGTCATCTTCTCTTCTTCATGCTTCACCGCTCACAAAATGGTTCAAATGAAATATGGCATCAAATTGGTGGAGTTAAATTCGTCAAATCAAATTCGTAGAGTTGAATACGCCAGACTGAACATCAACATTCTTTCAAACAGATCAGCTGCATCACTTTAGGGAGCGACTGACACGGCAGTCATGTAAAAACCAGCACAACAAGATCTGTCTTACCTTCTGTGGACTTCCCTATGAGGAACACATGTTATCACAACACAGCTGGTGTGTGTAGAAGAGAGGAGGCTTCTTGTGCAGCTATCGATGACAACCAATGTGGGGAGTTTAGTGTTCATAGAACTTCAAACTACACAACATGGCGCTCTCAAAGATAACTCTACAAGGTTTGTGTGAGCCGGAAAAGAAAGTCAGAAACAGGCAGAGGACAGCCAGAGGACAGCCAGAGGTCAGAGGCCCACTTCATGAAGGAGGTTCAGCTGCAGGTACACCTGGACTCTGGCCAGAGAAGTGCTGTGTGAGGAGGCCGTGTCATTATCTGTAACACCAACAGGTGAAAAATGGAGAACCTAAAAAACACACTCCTCTCAGGCTGACCACACTCAGCTTCCACTAAACCTGCTTTGTGAAATGGGCCCAGTAACACAATGAACACTTACACATGACCTGAACTACTGGGGTTAACATAACGAGTGCGCGCATGACAAACAATACACAAGAGCAAACGGGTTATCGGAGGTTGATGGGTTAAGTCACCTTCTGTGGATTGAAATGAAGACTCCTCACACAAAAATACTAAATAATGGACTAAAAATCAGGCGCACTAATGAACTGCCATGATGGGAGAGGGACAGAGCGAAAGGCACACAGGCCAGGAGCACAGCTGTGGCGTGGAAGCCAGAAATCAAATTACTACGACGACGACTTAACTCAAATGTACCAGCTGAGCAACACACATGAAAGAACTGAGACATTTTTAAAACAACCAGATAAACATGAGAGAGAGAGGAAAGGTTTGGACCAGCTGGTAGATGAGCCTAAAAATGATCAGGGCATCACTAACCTTTATGTGGGAGCTTCAGCTTCTCTTTGAGTTTGGACTGAGTCAATCTGCCGTGTCCAAACATCCCACACACCGAGCTCCACGTCTCATCACACCCCTCGCCTGTGGCAGAGAACAGCCCATTAGGATGTGTGAAGCTCGTGGAAACCAAAACTTCTTCGTCCCAGTTAAATGTCAAATGTCTGAACCACTAACCAGCAAACTGAGAACACGTTTAATGGCTCGAACTGAAGCTCCTGCACCAACACAGCATGCAGCTCCTGTCAGAGAGAAGCACAGTTTAACCCTTAAACCTTCAAGGTTTTGTAAATTTTAAATTCTCACAATGGAAGAAATTTGTGTCATGATATAGAAGATTAAAGGAAAGAAGCAGCGAACCTCCCTTTACAGCCCTTCAGAGACTTCTACAGGAAAGTCTCGACTGTTTACAGTATTGTAATCATTGATTAGGAACCTGCAGGTGCTCTTACTGTCAGCCAGCAGTCAGTGTTCACCTCCGGGTCAGATCCCTGGTCCTCAGCCATGAGAAGGAGGCCATCAGCCCGGGCCTCTGAGCTTTCATGGACCTGAGGACAGAAAACACAGCCAGCAAAGATCCCAGAATAATCACACAAAGCCACAGGGACTCCTCCAAGGACCTGCATCAAAGAAAACCATTAGCAACACATCAGGAGGAGTCCACAGGTCAGAGGGCACAGCTTCCTCTACACTGTGTTAGAGTCAGTACAGGAGTAAGATCTGCCCGCTGGACACAGCTGCTGTGAACAGAGACTGATGGGTTAATCACATACATCAGATCACCAAGTCTGATTTCTGGACCAGCCTCCTTTCAGTGCTGGAGTCTGGTCTGGATGATACACAGCTGTTACCAGCACTTGTTTCAGTCAGCAGGTCAGGACCAGGTCCCTTTGAAGCAGCCTGAGAACCAGCTGCAGGCAGCTCATGAGCATCCAGGCTGTTCCAGGACTCTGTGGACACCGTTTAAATGATTTCAATACCACACAGAGGCCATTAGGGGTCAAAGGTCAGCATCCAGCCAATGTATTCCAGTACTCATGCAGAGACTCACCAACTCGTTTCCAGTGTTACACTCTCAGACACTCTTTGGTTCAAACCTTTCACACAGGTGATCAGAGCTTGGCCTGTGAAAAACTGACACAAAAAATGGAGGCAGACCTGGGGCCAAAGGAGGGTCTGCCATTTTGTTTGTACCAACATTTAGCATTGTAGTGGCTGCAGGAGCTGCAGTCTGGTCACCATCCTCTTTTCTCACATTGGTGAAACAGCTCAATGAAGCTGCTAGAGTTCAGAGTTCTTAGGGTTAATAAATGACAGCAGACTCTTCCAACAATGCCTTAGTTGTTCATCATGAGCTCTACCTGTGGTGACACTCAAAGATAATCACTTCCGTCCAAACTGGTCACCTCAAACTCCAGCATGGAACATGTTAAAGGTCATCCTGCCCCAATGAGTTTAGGAGGAAACACCGTTTCATTAACCCTTTGCATGAGGCTGTCTGAGCAGAGCGTAGCCGAGCTACCAGGATGTAAGAAGGCCCAGGTCAGCTCAGGTCCTTAGTTTGACGCTGCCCACACAGAAATAAAGGCCTTTGCCTTTCTGGTCCCTGTGTGTCCACACGTGAGGGACACTTGTTTTAACCTCTGACGACCCAACATTGTCACCTTTGATTGAATTTTAACCCACACTGGAAATGCCGTCATTTGTATTGATCGTCATCGTGAACATCACCCTGCTTTTCAGACACACCCTTTCATGTCCAGTAACCACTTGGTGTTTAAAAACCAACTCATGATTGAAACCATATTTCACCAACACCCTGATCTTCACACACACCTTCATGTTCAACCATCACTTATTTGTATGAACTCATCATTAAACATTGTTGCTTTGATCCATATTTCATCATTTTTCTCTCAAACCCAACACAGGATCATGCAAACAGCTGCTTTCATCACACCTCCATGAACCCACCGTCACCTTCTTCGTACCTTTGAACTTTCACCTTCTTGTGTTAACCCTTGTGTACACATTCTTTGAATTAGCAGCCTTTGAAATGTCATTTTTCAACCGTTCTGCACCCGGTTCAGTTTCAACAAACACCTTTGCAGAGAGCTTCACCACCTTTATTCATGTGTGTCACATGACCTGATATGACAGCAGCCATCACACTCAGTCACATCATGGGCAGCAGACCTCCATGGATCCCAGGGCTTAAAACTTTGAACACATCATTCTCACATTAGATGGCATGTCATATCACAATAATTCATTCAGTATGTACCAGCTCAGCAACAACACACATGAAAAAACAGACATTTTTGTTTGACTATTCACATTTTTAAAACAATCGATCAGATAACAGACATGAGAGAGAAGTTGATGAAAAGGAAGGGTTTGGCACAGCAGCCAAGAAGAACCCAGGGGTTAATAACATAACACAGTTCTGTCTTACCGTTTGTTGATTTGTTTGCTGGTAGATGAGCCTAAAAAATAAAAACATCACACAGAACATCTGGTTAGGACCCAGTTTGGGCCGTTAGTGAACCTATCAGTGTGTTCGGCCTCTGTAACATGACGCCTTGTCTCATTACAGTAATCTCTGATTAGGTCGTGGTCTAGCTGAGAAAGTACATGATGTGTATTATATCAAAGTTCTTAAATCCTGACTTGTTTCATTAACTCATTAATTTATTTAAAGGCTGGAGTAATATGTGAATATGAACGGGCCTGTGGGCTTCGTGCTCAGCTGCTCACACAGTTTATTCATGCTAGCTCTAAGTTTTATTTGCCACCTTATTAAAAACAGGCATTAGAGCCCAGTACGTCACACACAAACATTATTCATGTAACGCGGTTAAGATTTACAAACAAGCTAACACACCTGGCTACAATTAGCAGCGTTGATTAGCATTAGTGAGCTAAGGTAGCTAACAATTCAAGGCATGCTAACCTTTAAGTGAGTTCCAGCCTCTCTTTGGAGTTTGGACCGAGTCTTTCTGCCGTGTCCAAGCGTCCCACACACCGCGGAGCTCCCGCGTCTCATGTCCTCACCTGCGGCAGAGAGACACCTGTGAGGATGGCTGAAGGTCCAAACGGCTCGGTCCAAGTTAAACATCAAATGTCAGAGAGACTCACTGTGACCGGCGGAGACACCGGGAGACACCGGGAGACACCGTCAGAGACGCCGTGTGTCCGCTCCGACAGACCGCTGCTGCTGTGAGGGACGAGCAGCTGCTGCTAATCACTAATTAGCGTCTGATCGGCGCGAATGTAGGCAACGTGATGACGTCATCCGTATTAAGTACGCACAACTTCCGGGACTGAATTAGTATTGATGTTTTTATTTTTTAAATGCTTTATTTAAAGATTACAAACTCACACAAAACGTACATTTTAAAGTAAATTCACACCTTTGAAAATCCAACCTGACAACTTACTACAGCAGTGTGTATCCAGGAGTAATAATAATAATCATTATTATTAATAATAACAATAATAATTGTTGTTATTATTATTATTATTATTAATAATAATAATAATAATAATAATAATAATAATAATAATAATAATAATAATACTTTTTATAATAAAAAATAAAATAATAAAATAATAAATAATAATTTTATTTGTGATGCACTTTACATTTGATAACAAATCTCAAAGTGCCACATAAAAGCAATAAAATCAATAAATAGCAGATAAAACAACATGAAAAGATGAACCAATATAAAATAGCTTGGCTACAATAGGCAGTCATTATGTGGGTGTCCAGAAGGTCCTCCATATTCTTCACATTAGGCATTAAATCCACCTGGTTTAGGTGAGGCGCCATGCAGGGCAAGTGACCACAGCACACCTTCAGCAAAACTGTGATTGTTATCAGAGGCAGCAGCTGTCTTAAACATAAATCACAGCCAGATGTGTCCATAGTTTCCTGTCAGTGTGCTGTAGAGTGAGTGAGAGACAAACACCAGCACAGACAATCCTGCAGCCTCTGCAGCATCTGAGCCCTGCAGGGGATAATTATTCATTTGTCTTTTGCAGAAGCTTCACTTATTGGAGACCTGTTGTTTGTCTGTGAGCTCTGACCTTCATCTGGAACAGGAGATCACCAGGAAACAGAAGGAGCCAGTCAGAGGCAGCAGAGGTTACCTGAGACTTCCTGTTGACTCTGCAGACAGAAGCCTGACTGAAATATTTACTGAACATGAGTTTTCTCTGATAAGATGAGGACGGGTGGAGACGAGGACAAACCTGTTTGCTGTAAGCGATGATGTTTGTGCAGCGTTGTGAAATGATCCCAGGAGGAAAAGTGATAAACATTTGTGAGGAGTTTGCAGCCTCTGCTCTGACTCCAGACGTGTTCATCATATTCACTTCATGCGCCTCCAGAAGAAGTAGCAGAAACAAACAGTCCCGGAGCTGCAGACTCAGCTGCTGCAGACTCAGCTGCTGCAGAGGGATGATGCTTCGTTTCATTTATGGATCATGGTGCTGGCGTTCTCCATCAGGTCAAAGACTCTGCAGATCTGACCTCAGAGGTCCAGACCTGACCTCGGTCAAAGGGATTGTCCCTCAAGCTATCCTCCAAACTGAGGATATGAGACCTCGCTGTCTCCAGCAGCATCCTCCACCTCCTCCAGGTGGAGCCTCCACCTAGGTGATGTAATCCCTCCTTGTTCAGCCTTAAAGTCTCGGTGCTGTAAGGGAGGAGCATCCTCACCAGCCTGGAGGAGCACCACAAACACTGCAGCAGTTATCACAGTAACACACCACACCCCCACCAGAATCCAGCTTCCTCACAGGGTGATGCTACATGGGTGTTAGCATCCTGGCTGACCTCCAGCGGAGTTTTCATTGTGTCAGATGAAATGGTTCCGATCACAGTGTGCTGACTCAGGTCAGGAGAGCAGAGCTTTTACTTTCTCTGGAGAGGCAGCGGAGACACTTTAAGATAAATCTGGTATAAACTTAAACTTCCACTCAGACTGCTGAAGAGGCTGTTTTCATCCATCCTCCTCTTCCTCCCTGTTCTCTTTTCCCTTTTTCTGGGTTTTACATGGCTTTTCTCTGAAGTGTGTGTGTGTGTGTGTGTGTGTGGGTGGATGAGATGAGTTGTTTGTGCCATGCTCCTTTAAATCAAAGGAGAGGGGACGGCTGTGCTTTAATCATATTTCACGCCGACCTCACTTATCTTCCTCGCCCGTTGTTTAAGGCCTGTCACTGCAGATACATCAGCCTCCGTCTGACTGCTACAGTATGGAGAGTTCAGAGCAACGCACACAGCCCAGAGTACATATATATTCTGTATTCACACACAGTGAACAAATTATGTAAAAACAAAATAAGTATCTGACAGGCCGACAGCCTGTGAGAAGCTGAGGGATGCACAGAATCACAATGTCTTAACATTTCCAGAGGAAATGCCAAGGTCTAACATCTTTCATGTCCCTGCAGCGAGCAGGCAGCGAGCAGGCAGCCGGCCTGCACTTCATAACGTCTTTAATTTGTTTCTGTGACAGTACACAGCAGCCTGAAGGTTACACCGACGGGCTCCTGACCCGAAGACACCGGCTGATTCACATTCTGCACAACATCCTAAAAAACAGGCTGGGGGGACAGAAGGAGCGGAGGCAGCACCAGGGCTGTCTGTCTGTCTGTGAGCAGGTTTCACTGCACTGGGAGTAATTAATAACTAATGTCAAAGAACACAGTCAAACAGCTGAGAGGATGCATCACACAGAACAACAAAGACAGCAGCAGGGAGGACATCTTTGTAGTCCAACCAGGAGGTTTCATCTCATGTGTTCCTTCCACAAACCCCAAAAGGGATTTTAGGGATTTAAAGATAAACCTGAGATAAAGACAGGACAGCCAAAAACAACTGATCACACAACACGCCACAGAAACACAAGAATGACACAATGTAAAGAAACAAAAACGAAGAAGAGCTGAAGAGAAGGAAACAAGAGGCGGAGCTGCTCAGAGGCAGTGTCCTGAGAGCACCATCCGTCTGTCCGGTCACATGACAGCAGCCGAATGACCACCACAGAAAACACATAAAACAGGAAACCGACAGCAAGGACACACACTCAGCCATCAGTTCCACCTGACACCCGTGACATCATCACAGCGTTTGTGGGAAGAGCCTCGTTCAGATTTGTCTCATCAATCAAAGAACCTGCAGCTGCAGTTCATCTAATGGCCACAGGGGTCACTGTCAGCCAGGCTCTGCTGACTTTGAATGAATACGTTTTTGCTGCTGCTTCCTGTAACGAGTCCCTGTGTGTCGGCGGTCCGTCACCGCTCTGCCGCTCCGCCATCTTTCCTTCATGACTTATTGAACAGGCTGGTCAGCTGGACTTCCTGTGTTGCCGGTGAGAGCAGTCAGAGCCATTTGTCACGACGACTTCACCTCCGCTGGAGGAAAACAAGGATGTCAGGAAATAAATGATTGCAACCTTGATCCCAGCTGGCCACCAATCTTCCCCTCAGCAGCTGCTGAAGAGCAGCGGCAGCGACAGCCTCTGAAAGCCATACATTTCAAATGAAACAGTCGTTGTTCCCTGAGATTAATATGTCTCGTGGTAGTAACACAGGAAAGCTTGATGTACCTGTCAGAAAAATGAACGACACAGAAAGAAACACAACTTTGGAATTATCTTTGAGTGCAGCACGCTGCCTGCAGCTCTGATCTCTGGAACAGTGCAGGGAAATGAATCAGAGCACGCACCGCCTCCTGAACCATCAACCGGCCGGGCCCTGGAGGAGCGACAGATTATCTGCTGCCACATGTCCCAGTCTCACTTTATCATCAGGTGTGTTTGTACAGTGGTTGGAACGTCTGAGCGGCGCTGACCCTGTACTTTCTGCCTCCACACTGACATGGAGGACACACCAGCAGAAGCAACACAAAGCAGAACAAAGGAGAAAGAGACAGAAGAGCAGACCAGCAGGTCTCACAGCTGTCTCACATTCCTGACAACTCTCACGCCAAATCAGCCGCTGCCTGCTAGCTGTCCCTCAGCAACTGATGTTCTGGTGGTTCAGTCAGAAATCAGAAAACAAACAGGTGAAGCTGTCGTATAAAACAAGCAGAAAATCCTTCATGTCATGATCTTTTTCATTAAACACGAGCGTGGATCCACACAGAGCGCTCTGACTTTCCTCAGCACCTGTTTGCCTGCTGGTTTTACCCGATAATCCTTCACTGTCATTCACGGCCATCGTCTGCTCTCACTGTGGAAGCTGATCTAAATTGATTTGTTGTACCAATCCAGCAGAACATAATTGACCATCAGACGCTCAACATCTGAAGCAGAGATCATTTCCTCCGTCCCTGCAGGAGGCCGAAAAACAAACCCTTTTCAAATCTCATCAGACGTCTTTAAAGGTCGGCCTCACCCTGCCCCACGACACGCTGCGACGGACAGCGTGTCACAAACCCATCACACCGCTCGGCCTTTGTGATGTGGGCCGTGGCTGCGTTCTGGGAGTCATCGGGGAGTTTCATCAGCCACATCACCTCCACTCCTCCGTGTCCCGTGGCCCCTCAGGCTCCATGCTGCCTCCACTCTGTGATGTTTCCAGCAGGTGCTGCTTTTCACCGCCAGCGCTGCTCGCCACTAGTTTTCTCTGTCCTCCATCTTTTCCTTACACAGCCGGCCTGAGGAGCACCCTGAACCATAAAACTTTCCAGTGGGAAGGTTAAGCTGAGGTTTCCTCTCCATCTTCATGGCTGGCCTGAGATGTCCCGCTGAAACTTTGTCCTGCTTTCATAAATCTGACCAGGTGGCGCCCTTTCGTCCTGCTGTGGTGGTTTTCGTCCTCTTAGCCAGTGTCTGATCTGGCCTTCATCTGAACCTGACTGGCAGGTTGACAGCACAGGTTCCCTCTCGCTGGTTTCCCTCAAAGTGTGCAGTCAGGGCTCCCATCAGCCGCTGATGAGGGTTTGGAGGTACGGTGTATCTGGAGCAGAGGATGATGTCCTCAGGAGGCGGCGGGACCACTGGGGTGTGGTATTTAGCACGCCGCCTCCTGAGGTGCGAGAGCAGCATTTTCAGAGGCATCAAACTGCTGCTGACATTCTCAGACTTCAGCCTGAGGCAGTGATGACGACCTTCGCCGTCCTTCACAGACTCTGACTCCTCTTCCTCCTGTGTTTGATGAGGCTGAGGACACAGCCTGCAGACCTTCATCACTAGCGAGCTGATGCGTTCTGTGTACAGACTACAGCTGCTGCAGTCAACAGCACTGTCACTGGGGGGCGCTGTTTCCACCACCTCCTGATTTAGCTGGAGGCTGACAGGTGTGTCTCTTGTTGTCCAGCGAAGGACCAAACATCTCTACAGATCGCCACGCTTGCTGCCTCATGATGACCTCATCTTAAGATGAAGGTTATCAAAATGTATCTTAAGATGACAGAGCTCCTTCTCTCTTATGTCGGGTTGGTCTGATTTCTGCCTGTTAATATGATGGCTGGACAGTAACTCAGAGAACTGACTGTATGTCCAACAGCGAGAGGTTAACCAGTCCCGTCTGTCCCAGTCATTCTAACCTGACTCCATATCAACAGAAGGAACCGCTGAAACTATGGAAGAAATAAGTCATGAAGAAAATAATTCCATACAAATATGCAACACATCTGACATGTGGCTGGCTTTTCAAATATCAAACAAAGACTCCGCTGTGTGTCTGAACACAGAAAACGAATCAAAGATCTGGTTTCAGAAAACCAGAGACGGCCCGGGCAGAGAGCCCACTGCTCCTTCAAAATAAGAGCCCGTGCAGTGACAGGAAGCAGCTGGTGGTGATCACCTGCTGCTGTGTCTGAACACTCTCCAAGGCAAATATTGAGCTTCAGTGTGCCAACAGTCAGCTGCAGCTCCTGGTCTGCAGACTCGTCCTCACAGGCTCCCTAAGAGGCTTTCCTGACGTCTCGTTTAGACCTGAAACAGTCGATCATCAGCCAGGGAGAGGACCTAAACCTGTCTGTCCTGCTCGTCCCCGTCTTAGCACGCTGCCAGACGCAGTGACGGGACAGACTCTGTGGATCAATAAGAGACAGAGGGAGGACTCTCAAGGACGGCTGACAGAGGTGAGGAGGGGGGGAGAAGCAGTTACTGTTTTCGACGTGTGGTTTGTGGACAGATGTCCTCTGATGGGGGGACAAAAAAATGACATCACGCCACTTCTTATAAACTTATTAAAAAAAAAGACTTTACTAAATTAACACCTTCATGGTATCCACATTGTTCCTGTAGACATGTGATTTTATGGGTCCTGTCACATGACAGTTTAACCCTCTGAGGTCTACAGTGCGCCCTGCTGGCTCTGTGCCTCTCCACCACTGAGTGATCCACAGCCTGTTATCTTTAGACCTGTGTCAGTGAAAACAGGAAGTCAGATCTCATCAAGTAAGGAATGAAAGAAGGACAGAGGAAGACGCAGGACAAGGAAGAGGAGGAAGAGGGGGGCAGATTCAGTGCTGAGACAAAATCGCTTTTCAGGCTGCAGGGGGATGTTCAGGTGGATGTTCGGGTGGATGTTCAGGTGGATGTTCAGGTGGAGTCCTCCATAATAGGCACCAAAGGGAGAAGCAGCAGCCACACACACACACACACACTGCCACCAGTCCCCCAGCTTCCAGAGACAGATAGTTATCAGGTCTCCTTGTATTGATTTCTCTTGCAGAGGTATTTACGGGGAGAAAAGAAATACAGTTATTGTCCTCGGGGCAGCGAGCCTATTTATCTGCTTTAACTGGCCCGCGGTGCTTTTTAACCACCTCAGTGCTGACAGGAGGTGACAGTGAAGGACTGGGAGAGCACGGGCGTCATGCAGAGTGCTAATGATCCGTCTGTCCAGGCTGAGGTTCTGATTCCTACTCTGGTCGGACAGACAGATGGAGGGACGGATGATGGACAGGCGGACATGAACATGTGATTATGAGATGACCAACAGTCCTCCACCGCCGTGCTTGACAGTGTGTATGTTTGGTTTTCAGCAGACATGCTGGTGAGCATCAAGACCAAACCACTCCACTCTGGTCTCATTGGTCCACAGGACATCGTTCAGCTGCAGTCACTCTGCTTCTATGTGCTTCTTTCTCCTGGTGACTATTCAAACAAACTAGAGCTGGTGAAGTGATTTGAATCTCTTTATTGACGCTGGATTCATGATTCCAAGTTCTACATGGACCTGAACCATGTGAATCTCCTGGCTGCTGGTGACACTAACTCTACCCAGCTGCTGGCATGTAGCAGATACAATCACTGCTTAACAGTCCAGAAACGTCATAAATTAGCAAATATGCACCTCTACTGCCTGTAGACACAGCAAACACACAGCACACTCATGTGGAGTAGATCAGTCCAGGTTCAGTAACTCACTGACTCAATGACTCAATGACTAATTGACTGACTCAATGACTAACTGACTAATTGACTCAATGACTAATTGACTGACTCAATGACTGACTCATTGACTTAATGTCTAACTGACTCAATGACTGACTCAATGATTAACTGACTTAATGTCTAACTGACTCAATGAATGACAGACTTAATGACTAACTGACTAATTGACTCAATGACACTGATTTACTTTTTGACTCAATGACTATCTGACTCACTGACTTAATGACTAACTAACTTTTTGACTCAATGTCTCATTGACTCACTGACTTAATGACTAACTTTTTGACTCAATGACTGACTCATTGACTCAATGATTAACTGACTCAATGACTGCATGGATGTCTGAGGATACAGGGGGCGCTCTGCTTGTCCTCCATGTTTCTGTCCCTGACATAAAATGATGTAAACTGTGGTAACTCCTGCCCACATGTGTCCTGAACAGATTACATTGTCTGTCCATCGTCGTCTGTCAGCACAGCATGTCCTGGATTTGGTCCCTCAAAGTTCATCATACCAGCAGCCATGACAGTAAAACCCTGTCACGCCAGCGTGTGGCACTGCAGAGCCGCAGTGTCATTTGTGTAGTGATTACAGTGTGTCATCAGAGACATAATTGATTCTAGCTTCAGTTCAGAGTGTGACTGACTGAGTATTGATCAGTGAGGTGCCTTCAGGGACTCGGCCGTGACGAGTCTCACACACTGAGACCTTCCATGTCTCTGCAGGCGGCTGTGGCCCCGCCTACCACCTGCGACCCCCAGAAACCCCCAGGCACGAGTCAGCTGTTCTGTAGACAAACTGTGCAATGAATCCTGGGAAATGTTGTTGCTGTCGTTGGACATGGGACAGCCTCTCCACTCTGAGTCTCCTTTCAATGTGCCCTTCATAGAAAGCAGCCTCTGAGACAGCAGGAAGATACCATCTGTCCGGGAGATGCCAACTAAACTGTATTTCAAAAGGCCAGCGTCCCTCCTACAGCCTGTTGATATCTGAGTCAGCACACACACACAAACACACACACACACAGAGACTCGTACAGACTCACACTCACATACACCGACTCACTCACACACTGACACACACACACAGATACAGATATACACACACAGACTCACAGACACACAGACTCACCCACACACACACAGACACAGCTACACACACACGCAGACTCACACACACAGACACACACACACTGACACACGCACAGATACACACACACACACACAGACACAGCTACACACACGCAGACTCACACACACACAGACACACACACACTGACACACGCACAGATACACACACACAGACTCACACACACACACTGACACACACACAGACACACGCACAGATACACACACACAGATACAGCTGAACACACACACACAGACTCACACAGATACAGATACACACACACACACACACACAGACTCACACACAGACTCACACTCACACACACTGACACACACACACAGACTCTCACACACACACACACACACACACTCACACACACAGACTCACACACAGACTCACATTCACACACACAGACTCACACACAGACTCACACACAGACTCACACTCACACACACAGACTCACACACAGACTCACACACAGACTCACACTCAGAGTCCATGTCAATAATGAGCAGCTCCTCAGTGTTTCCACATCAAACTGAATGTCTTACTCAGATTCATCGTGCTGCCTCCCCGGCTCTCCTCACTTCATTATCTTCACTGATCTGACGGGTTCAGGATCCACTTTGATGCCGCAGTCGTACTCTGTTTCGCTCTGTTAGGCAGTAACGTGTTTTCTGACAGCAGACTCTTCAGACAAGATGATAATTATGATTTTCCACAGGATAATAGCTCATTAGACGTTGCTGATTGATGCCGTGCTCTGAGGAGGAGGAGACGTGATGACATGAGACAGGAGGACACTATTCCTGGATCCTGATCCAGTTTGTCCCCCTCATTTCTGAGGTGATCACCCGAGGGTCAGGTTTTTGGGAACCTAAGATCCAGTTCTTTGTTGTTTTTATCCTGACACAGCTCCAACTCCAGCTGACCACCAGCCTGCTCCCATCGGGCCTAGTGGGTTCTTCAGTTGGTGAGTCACAGTCAGCGGGCCTCCACCAGATGCTCCTCAGTCTCCAATCGGCTTTCACAGGACCTGCCTCACACGATGTTCTGGAGAAACCCTTGACCCTTGACCCCTTGACAGTTGGGAATAACAGGAAACGTACAGTTAAATCTACACAAACACTTCTGTGATAATAAGCCTGCATAAGGAACTCATGGGGAAGTAGGACTGTGACTTTGCTTTGATCAGGATGCGTGTCGTGTTGTTCTGAGTAAAGATCTCCGTCTCCACAGACTTATTCTACACCCAGGTCCTGCTGACATCTCCACTTATGTTGTTGCAGGATCTGGTTCAGATGTTTTTCAGATGCAGCTGCAACACTTACTGTAAAAGGATGAGACGGACTGATCGCAGCGTGTTCAATGACAGGTTCAATCACTGACGTCAGAGTTAGAAAGACAACAACACCCAGAGGACAACAACAACCACAACAACAACACCCAGAGGACAACAACACTCAGAGGACACCAACACCCAGAGGACAACAACAACAACCACAACAACACTCAGAGGACAACAACAACCACAACAACAACACCCAGAGGACAACAACACTCAGAGGACACCAACACCCAGAGGACAACAACAACAACCACAACAACACTCAGAGGACAACAACAACCACAACAACAACACCCAGAGGACAACAACACTCAGAGGACACCAACACCCAGAGGACAACAACAACAACCACAACAACAACACCCAGAGGACAACAACAACCACAACAACAACACTCAGAGGACAACAACACTCAGAAGACAACAACACTCAGAGGACAACAACACTCAGAGGACACCAACACCCAGAGGACAACAACACCCAGAGGACAACAACACTCAGAAGACAACAACACTCAGAGGACACCAACACTCAGAGGACAACAACACCCAGAGGACAACAACAACAACCACAACAACAACAGCTCTCACCCCATCCAATACACACACACACACATACATACACACACAGACTCAGTGAATAATTCAGTGAGGGATTGGGGTTTCAGGACAGAGCAGCAGTGCCACCTGCTGGTAGGACTGAAGCGCTGCATATGAGCCGGCAGGATGTGAAGCACCTGTCACCTGTGAGTCATGTGACCCAGCAGGCAGGTCGGTCTGAGCTGTGAATGAACACATGTACACAACACACTGATTCCCCAAACCAATCTACATACACAATAAACACAATAACTGACGTTAACCCCCTAATCTAATTTAACCCAACAAAAAGGAAGGAAACAAATTAACCCCTTCCAGCCTCCCCTCTCTCTCCAGCCCGATGGTTGATCCTCCACAGCAGACCTCCATCAGGGCTCAGGAACACTCACAAGAACCCATACAAAGCCAACAAGCCAATCCATCCATATAGGAATCAAATGTAATGACATAAATACACAGAGGCCCCTGAACGACTGAGCCTGCAGCTCCCTCACAATGATAATAAGTGTTTTTTATTTATTAAGTCAGTTTACTTAAAGCAGAGGCTCAGCTCACTGGGATAACCTCTGACCTCTGACCTCTGGTCACATCCAGCATGTGTGTGTGTGTAATCTGCCGTCAGTTCCTGCTGTGCAGGTTCAGGCCTCCAGGTGGCAGCAGCAGGCTGCTCTCCCTCATGTCTGTCAGACGAAGATCAGTGTGACAGCAGCAGGCGGAGAGGACTGTTCATTTACTGTGTGTCGAATAAAATGCAGCTAAAGGAACAGAATGATGTTTCATTCGTTAACACTCAGAGACAGAACGAGCCTGCGCAGATACGTTCACAGACCGTCGGCTTCTTCATCACAGCAGACCTCAGTCAGTCCCGTCATCATCTCAGTGGCGTGGGATCACCGCACGGAGCGTGTGTGTGCGCACAACAGTAGAACAGCAGGGGGCGCCAGAGTCTTACTGTAAACTGGAGCTGTATGTGTAGCCTCACTCATCACAGAAAAGCATGGCTTTCCCACAGTCCCTGAATGCATCCTGTGTGAAAACTTCAAACATCATAGTGCTTTATGCTACGTCTGTCTCCAGGTCCCACACTAACTTCCTGTAACAGCCTGATGACCTCACACTGTAACATCCAGTTAATAATAAGGTCAAAGGTCAGAGGGTCAGTCCCCACCGACCGACAGCAGGAGTAGCAGGATTATGACTGCTGCCATTGAGTGGGTTCTGGGTGGACTCGCACCAACATGGTGGCAGCCTCCCTCCCACACAGGCAGCGTCTGTGTGTCCGTCACAGTGTGACAGTCATGGGTCAAAGGTCACGGTGCCATGTTAATGTCCTGACTCATGAGCGAGTGAAACTCTAGCACGAGGACGGCCTGAGAGTGAACCAGCAGAGGTCACGTTAACGCAGCCGCCTGCTTTGTTGCAGGTTGGAGCCACTTTGGGAAACTTTCCCCTTTTTCCTGTCTGTGTCATTGACCCATTTATTTTCTGTTACACACACACACACAGCGGGCTGCTCTGTGGACAGGTCACGTGGTGCTCCTCCATCGATCAGAGGAAAAAGGAAAGCTCCTGTTACACTATAAATACTCTGGATGCCCTTGTGTTCTCCTCCATCCTTACAGCCCCCACACCTCCTCCACCTCCTCCACCTCCGTTCCTCTGCTTTCTCAGTTATTTCTGTCTGGATCTATACACTCTGCTCAGCCTGGTGTCAGGTGGCTGGACGGACCAACAGGTGACACACTGACGTGTTTATGTCCTGTTGTTGCTCCATCACAGCCGAGTCAGAGTCTCAGGTTCTGTTTCAGAAGTGCTGCCTTCAAAACATTCAGCCTGAGCCTCAGGTATGTCTTCAGACCAGGTCCAAGGCTCCTCCTGAGCCCAGAAACACTTCAGGCTGGACCTCCTGATGCAGGCTGGGGATGCTGGGAGTGATTTTTACACGTTAGAGGAGCAGCATTTACACCTCCTGCTTGAAGCTGGTCCTCCCTTAACGATGGTCCAGCGGTCCTCTGGCTCATCATTTACTGTAGGTTTCTTTCTGCAGAGCTCTGCGGAGCACTCTGTGAAGACCTTTGGGTGATACCTCTGAGCTTCAGTTACAGAGGCTGGAAGTCAGATGTGGATGACATCACCATGGAGCTGATGGGTGGAGGCTCCGGCCTCCTCATTAATGCATGATGACTGTCAGAGGATAGTTGCTGCAGTGTGGAGAGGTGAGGCTGTGGTGGAGGACGGAGTCTCTGCTCGTCTTCATACACGATGGAGGTGAAGGAGTTTCCTGTCTGGGTCTCTGTAAAGCACTCCGAGACAATTCTGTAAAACACGGTATCCATAAAGTGGAATTTAATTAAAGTGTCGCAGACGTGTTTATAGTTTGCAGTCTGCACACACGCACACACACACGCACACACACGCACACACACACACACACACACCTCAGAGCCAGCAGCTTGGTTCAGGATAAATAATTTAATGTGGTTACACTGACGATATGTTGCACCCACACGCACAAAGAAACACAAAACAACAACCCCCCCACCCCCACAGTGAGATCCATGACAAACAAAACAACAAATCAAACATCATTGTGATATTGTTCAGTACAGCACACACA